>NW_028166806.1:0-37000 GCF_964263955.1 Coregonus lavaretus
CTCTCAGAGCGTTCACAGTCAGCCCACTGACACCCCTATGAGATCACAGCAAAATCACAGTCTACTTGAACAGAGAAATGCTCAATCATGAAGCATCAAAGCCAAAGGAACTGCACAATATTAATAAACGCTATAGATGGAAAGTAGTGTAGAAACCTACCAAAAAACAATTACGCAACAACAAATTCAATCATTTTAGACAACTTCCTGGACAAAACATTTCACTGTAATGGTCTAGGTGTAAACTTGGCAGTAGAAAGCCTAAACAGTATATTTGACCTTTCAGCTTCCCTATCAAATCTAAACATTTCAAGCAGACAACCTACAAAAAACAATGACAAATGGTTTGATGAAGAATGCAAAAACCTAAGAAAGAAATTGATAAACCTATCCAACCAAAAACATAGAGATCCAGAAAACTTGAATCTACGCCTGCACTGCGGTGAAACACTAAAACAATACATAAATACACTACGGAAAAAGAAGGAACAGCAAGTCAGAAATCAGAGTTATCTATCCAAAACGAAGATGTATGGATAAACCATTTCTCTAAACTTTTTGGCTCTATAACAAAGAAAAAACAGCAAAAACATATACATGATCAATTAAAAATCTTAGAATCAGCTATTAAAGACTACCAGAACCCATTACATTCTCCAATGACATTGAATGAACGACAGGACAAAATACAAACCCTCCAACCCAAAAAGGCCTGTGGTGTTGATGGTATCCTACATGAAATGATAAAATATACAGACCAGAAATTCCAATTGGCTATACTTAAACTCTTTAACATCATCCTCAGCTATGGCATCTTCCCCAATATTTGGAACCAAGGACTAATCACCCCAATCCACAAAAGTGGAGACAAATTTGACCTCAATAACTACCGTGGGATATGCGTCAACAGCAACCTTGGGAAAATCCTCTGCATTATCATTAACAGCAGATTTCCCCAGTGAAAACAATGTACTGAGCAAACGTCAAATTGGCTTTTTACCAAATTACCGTACGACAGACCACATATTCACTCTGCACACCCAGCTCAGCTGGTAGAGCACGGCGCTTGTAACGCCAAGGTAGTGGGTTCGATCCCCGGGACCACCCATACACAAAAATGTATGCACGCACGACTGTAAGTCGCTTTGGATAAAAGCGTCTGCTAAATGGCATATTATAAAACAAAGGCAAAGTCTTCTCATGCTTTGTTGATTTCAAAAAAGCTTTTGACACAATTTGGCATGAGGGTCTGCTATACAAATTGATGGAAAATGGTGTTGGGGGGAAAACATATGATAGTATAAAATCCATGTACACAAACAACAAGTGTGCAGTTAAAATTGGCAAAAAACACACATTTCTTTCCACAGGGCTGTGGGTGAGACAGGCTTGAGCCCTACCCTCTTCAAGATATACACTACCAGTCAAAAGTTTGGACACACCTACTCATTCAAGGGTTTTTCTTCATTTGTACTATTTTTTACATTGTAGAATAATAGTGAAGACATCAAAACTATGAATTAACACATATGGAATCATGTAGTAACCAAAAAAGTGTTAAACAAATCAAAACATATTTTATATTTGAGATTCTTCAAATAGCCACCCTTTGCCTTGATGACAGCTTTGCACACTCTTGGCATTCTCTCAACCAGCTTCATGAGGTAGTCACCTGGAATGCATTTCAATTAACAGGTGTGCCTTCTGAAAAGTTAATTTGTGGAATATCTTTCCTTCTTAACTATTTGCACATCTTAATGTCTCTATTCCTTTGAAACTTTTGTGAGTGTAATGTTTACTGTTAATTTCTGATTGTTTATGTCACTTTTGTTTATTATCTATTTCACTTGCTTTGGCAATGTTTCCCATTCCAATAAAGCCCTTTGAAATGAATTGAAATTCATTTCATTTAATAATTTCATCAGGATTGGAATGTTATGTTATGGTGTGGTATTGTTCTAACAGGGACCAGAGAGAGACACAAACAGAGGTAAACAACATGTGTATTCTGTGTGTCTGTGTGTGTATGTGTGTGTGTGTGTGTGTGTGTGTGTGTGTGTGTGTGTGTGTGTGTGTGTGTGTGTGTGTGTGCGTACGTGTGTGCGTGAGTGCGTGAGTGCGTGTGTGTCCAGCTCATTGATTTCCACTCACAATGTGTGCGTCGTTAACAGACCCAAAGCTTCCTTCTATACACTCCAGTAGACACAGTGATTACTCTGAGAAAACAAGGATGAGTGTCTCTCCTCTCTTCTCTTCTCCTTTCCTCTCATTTCCTCTTCTCTCCTCTCCTCTCCTCTCCTCTCCTCTCCTCTCCTATCCTCTCCGATCCTTTCCTCTGCAGTTCACCCCTCCCTTCTCCTATCCTCCTCCATGACTGATCTATGGAGGAGGAACAGGAACCAAACTTAACACACAATGTGATCTATAGGATTGTTTTCACTTCTCAGTATATTGTGACTGGCTTTAGTGTGTTTGTGTGTGTGTGTGTATTTGTGTGTGTGTAAGTGTGTGAGTGTGTGTGATGTGTGTGTGTGTGTGTGTGTTTGTGTGTGTGTGTGTGTGTGTGTGTGTGTGTGGTGTTATCTCTTTGATAAGTATTGTTTGAGCCATCTGGTATCTGCTGATCTACAGGCTGTGAAGGAGAGGATCCTTCAATTACACCAAGATACAGGGGAAAGGAAGGAGAAAGGGAGGAGGGGAGGGGGAAATGGGAGAGCGAAGAGGAGGAAGGAGAAATGGAAAAAGGGGCACTACCACTAGACCAGAGTCAGAATTAGGACAGCGGCAGATTGAGAACCTTTTTAGTAAATCTGTTAGACATTGGAATCAAAATGGTGTGTAGAACATTAGTTTAGCGATACTTTCAGCATTAAGTCTGGATTTGGACATCAGCAGTAGTGTAGTGCAAGTAAATGCAGTTTACCCACATTTTTTTTGCCTAAAGGTTTGCCCACCTTTTGGGGAAAAATGCATTGAAAGTATAAGGAGCATTACTTTTTTCACTGCAACCAGCGATCAGAGTTTACCCACCTACAGTGCCTTCGGAAAGTATTCAGACCCCTTGACTTTTTCCACATTTTGTTACGTTCCAGCCTTTTTCTAAAATTGATTAAAGAAATAAAAATCCTCATCAATCTACACACAATACCCCATAATGACAAAGCTAAAACAGGATGGTAGAGATTTTTGCAAATGTATTAAAAATAAAAAACAGAAATACCTTATTTACATAAGCATTCAGACCCTTTGCTATGAGACACGAAATTGAGCACAGGTGCATCCTGTTTCCATTATTCATCCTTGAGATGTGTCTACAACTTGATTGGAGTCCACCTGTGGTAAATTCAATTGATTGGACATTATTTGGAAAGGCACACACCCATCCAACCGGACAGAGCTTGAGAGGATCTGCAGAGAAGAATGGGAGAAACTCCCCAAATACAGGTGTGTGTCACACCCTGGCTCTGGGGACTCTATATGTTGAGCCAGGGTGTGTAGATTCTATGTGTTTGTGTTCTGTGTTGTAGTTTCTAGTTGTTTCATTTCTATGTTGGCCAGAGTGGTTCTCAATCAGAGGCAACGAGTGTCAGCTGTTGCTGGTTGTCTCTGATTGGGAACCACATTTAGACAGGCTGTTTTCCCACAGTAGTTGTGGGATCTTGTTCCGTGTTGGTTGTGTTTAGACCTATGACGTCACGTTATCGTTTATTGTTTTGTTTATCGTGTGATACTTAATAAAGTAAAGTATGTTCGCTCATCACGCTGCGCCTTGGTCCTCCTCCTTCGACGATCGTGACAGTGTGCCAAGCTTGTAGCGTCATACCCAAGAAGACTCGAGGCTGTAATCGCTCTACTGAGTAAAGGGTCTTAATACTTATGTAAAAGTGATATTTCAGTTTCGATATAAGGAGAAGAACATTGGCTTTTACACACATAGTCACAAGTCACACTGAAGATAAATGCAGCTTTTATAGTCTTCTTTTAGATTTCGTGTTTTAGATTTCATGTCATTATTTGTGTGTGTGTGGGTGCGTTTGTGTGTGTGTGCGCGCATGCGTGTGTGTGTGCGTCGTGCGTGTGTGTGCGTGTCTGTAGGGGGGTGTAAATAATTGTGTGTATGAATTTATTAAGCTCATGTAGTAAATTGTCTATTATGTAAATGAGTTGTATTGCTGGCTTTAATTTAATCAGCATTAATCATTACAAGTTTTCAGACACATGAAACATGAGTGAACAGCACGGCCTCGGAACACACACACACACACACGCACACACAGTCATGTTATTGTACAGCGGGCCAACATGAAAATATCAGCTATGTTGTCTCCATCTGTTATTGTTAGCTGAGACTCTCTCATTAGAATAAAAGTATGTTTCTCTCTGTGCTGTTCAAGGCTACTGCTGCTTCTACTGCTGCTGCTTCTACTGCTGCTACTACTACTACTACTGCTGCTGCTACTACTACTACTACTACTACTACTACTACTACTACTACTGCTACTGATGCTACTGCTGCTTCTACTAGTGCTGCTACTGCTACTGCTGCTGCTACTACTGATTCTACTGCTGCTGCTACTACTGCTGCGACTACTACTACTGCTGCTACTACTACTACTACCACTGCTGTGCTGCGATGTTGTACAAAGGGAAACCCAGCCGCGAGCTGCACAGTGCCTACCAGACGAGCTAAATGCCTTTTATGGTCGCTTTGAGGCAAGCAACACTGAAGCATGCATGAGAGCACCAGCTGTTCCGAACGACTGTGTGATCACGCTCTCCGTAGCCGATGTGAGCAAGACCTTTAAACAGGTCAACATTCACAAGGCCGCGGGGCCGGAGGATTACCAGGACATATACTCAGAGCATGCGCGGACCAACTGGCAAGTGTCTTCACTGACATTTTCAACCTCTCCCTGACCAAGTCTGTAATACCTACGTTGTTTCAAGCAGACCACCATAGTCCATGTGCCCAACAAAGCGAAGGTAACCTGCCTAAATGACTAAAGCCCCATAGCACTCACGTCGGTAGCCATGAAGTGCTTTGAAAGGCTGGTCATAGCTCACATCAACACCATCATCCCGGAAACCCTAGACCCACTCCAATTTGCATACCGCCCCAACAGATCCACAGATGATGCAATCTCAATCGCACTCCACACTGCCCTTTCCCACCTGGACAAAAGGAACACCTATGTGAGAATGCTGTTCATTGACTACAGCTCAGCATTCAACACCATAGTGCCCACAAAGCTCATCACTAAGCTAAGGACCTAGGGACTAAACACCTCCCTCTGCAACTGGATCCTGGACTTCCTGACGGGCCGCCCCCAGGTGGTAAGGGTAGGTAACAACACATCTGCCACGCTGATCCTCAACACTGGGGCCCCTCAGGGGTGCGTGCTCAGTCCCCTCCTGTACTCCCTGTTCACCCACGACTGCGTGGCCAAGCACGACTCCAACACCATCATTAAGTTTGCTGTCCTACCTATACTCTTCTCCCTATCCTCTATCTATCCTCTGCTCCCTCCATCCTCCCTTGCTCTTGCTTGTCCTCCCTCTACCTCTCGTCCCCCTCTCTTTCTACTACCCTTCCTTATTCCTCTCTCTTTTTCTGTTCTGTCCATCAGAGGAGGCTCCTCAGAGGAGGAAGGGGAGGACCATCCCACTCAGTGAATTTCAGAAAAATTTAAAATAATGAAACATTAAAAATGTTATCCTTTTTAGATACTACTAAATATATTAATGTGTCCATCCATATCTGTCCTCTCTCCTCTTCCCTTCCTCTCTCCACCCAGGCAGGTCACCCGTGATACAAGTCAATATTCAACATCCATCCGTGTCTGACGACATCGGGAGATGACGTGGAAACCGGCCACTAGGGGCAACAGTGAGGTTGATATTTTTGGTTTAAGCCTATCCCTAAGCTTAACCCTTGCCTTAACCATTCAGAATGAATGCCTAACCTTAAGAATTCAGAGTTAATGCCTGAACTTAACCTTGGAATGATACAGAGAAGTAATCAAACACAAGTTTGATGTTTGGAGAACTTCAACATTTGCCGTTTGAGAAACATGGACGTGAGACTGATGTGAGACTGTGAGATCTTGTTGCTCCTCCACTACTCCCTAGTCCTTTTTTCGTTCTTCTCTCCTCCATCGCTTCTATCCTCACCCTCTCCTCCCCCACTCCTCCCCCTCCCCCTCCCCCTCCTCTCCTCGGGCCAGCACTATTGTGTCTCTGTCCCTTTCATCTCAGCTCTATTTCTGGAGCCCCATCATCATGTTACACCACTTTATTACAGACCTGAAGCTTTAGATAGGACACAGCTTTTTATAGGGCACAGCTTTGTAGAGAACACAAGCGCAGCAGGATACCAATCTGGCTCTGCAGTGATGCGATGGGGCTCACATAACTGATGCCTCTGTTACAACTCACACAAAGTGAGTAACCTTGTTAAACCAGCTTGTTAGATACACTATGTTATCCAGTGGAGTTACTATAGTGAGTGGTACTGTACTGTGTGACTGGCTCTGTCTTCATGTGCTGTACATGTCTCTACAATAAAATGACATAATATTATTTCCACACGTCCTCAATTGAAAAACATTTTCCCCCATTGAACAATGGATAACTCCCCTCATAGTTGTATATGTATTAGCTTAGTTGATTTGTAATAATTTGAGTGGATTTAATCTATGAATGTGTGGTAATATTTAATCATAAGAAGAGGTGCTCTTAGGTCTGTATGCTGATGTGTCTGCTTGTTAACGTGTGAAAACACACATGGTGCTAATCAGTTCAATCAGACTGCACTAACGAGGGGTCACACACACACACACACACACGCACATAAACACACACGGCATGACATCTCTGGTTAACAAATGTTTGATTGTTTTACAGGTCTGCTCTAGGTTGAATGTTCTACATGTGATGTTGTAGGAGGGTCAGATGAAGGTTGAAACTCAGATGAAGATCTGAATAAGCATTGATTGGGTAATTAGAATTCTGACCAGCTATCTACAGTGTCACTGATTGAAGAGGAAGAGAGAGAGAGAGAGGGGGGAGAAAGCACAAAGACAGACAGAGAGAGAGAGAAAAAAAAACATGTAGAAAGCAAGATAAATAAAATAGAAAGGAGAAGAGTGTTGACATTTAAAAACAGAACAGACAGAGAAATCAAACAACAAACAGTCCTCCACTGATCTGATAAGAGTGATGGAACATAAAAGAATGTAATAAATGGGTTCTTGCATCTCCAGGTTTTTATTAAGAACAGACAGAGTGAGAGCAGCGGTGATAAGCAGCAATGTTCTCTCTCTGATCAGAATGTCAATGGGTTTCTGTGGCTCTGGTAAATATTGTCTCTTATAAAGTTTTCAGTACCACTGTTTACTTTGAAAAAGTCAGAGAAACAGACTCCCACATCCTCAATCACAACTGATCATCCTGAGAGAACATAGAGAGAACAGGGGGAGGGGGAAAAGTCTTTATTTACCTCTCTCACTATCCATCACTCTCTTTTTTTAAAGAATGAAATAATAGAAAGTAGAGAATGAATAGAGAGAAAGAGAGAGAGAGAGTAAAGAGAGTAAGGGTATAATCTCTTTCTCTCCCTCACTCACTTCTCTCTCCACTATCTCTTCTTCTCCCCCTCTCTCCCTTCTCTCTCCTCTCTCTCCCTCTCCCCCTCTCTCCCCTCTCTCTTTCTGTCTCCTTCTATATCTGTTTAGCTGAGTTTGTTTAGTTAATTTCCCAGGATGCTGTTGGGCAGATGGTCAGCACTAAACTGTTCAATATGTTCAGCTGTTCCTGATCATTAACACATTTACCTGTGAGTGTGTGTGTGTGTGCGTGTGTGTGTGTGTGTGTGTGCATGTTAGGCAGCTCTGTTCCAGGGAAAGGCTTGTGGGTTCAGCAGAAAAAGGGCTGAGAGAGGAATGTTCCCACTGACCTGGAGTCTCTATGGGCTAATACCCTAACCACACACACACACACACACACACACACACACACACACACACACACCTAGGCAACCACATACACACGAACACAACTGATCTCCAAGGCCTCTCTGTCCTTCTGTTCAATGTGTTACAGTCAATTTCCTTCTGCTTCACCGGTAACACAACATTAATTATATTGATTATGAATCTAAATCTACATTGTTGTTGTATTGATTGTTCTAACCAAAGGAACAAGCAGAGGAACTGTAATGCCACCTGCATTCTCCATCCCTCCATGTTACTAAGACAAACAGTTCACTATCACCCTATCCAGAACATCTTGATTTGATTGCTAGAAAGATGCTGCTCTATTTTGTGACACAGTAGCAGCCCTGTGTGTGTGTGTGTGTGTGTGTGTGTGTGTGTGTGTGTGTGTGTGTGTGTGTGTGTGTGAGTGTGTGTTTAGATTTTTAGATTTTATTAGATTTTATTTGGATCACCATTAGTTGACGTTATGACGAAGCTAGTCTTTCTGGGGTCTGACACATAATGAAAAATACATTACAGACAAAAATACTTTATAATTTACATACATTTAAAAAACATGAACAAGTAGACTTTACAGATATTTAAAATTCCTGAAAGGTAACATTTAACAGTCAATACCTATATTCAGGAATCAGAATCTGTCCAGTCATATGGTCAATCTTAGTATACAGTATGTACTTTTAATGTTTTCTTGAATGTGAATTTACTTCTCACTTGGGAAATATGAGTTGGTAGGGAGTTCCATTCAGTAATGGCTCTGTATATAACTGTTGATTTAAGGGGATTTGTCCTATCAGATGCCCCAAACTCGCCTGTCTGGTTTGATGATTATGTCTAGTGCCGGTATACACTAATTGGTTTGAGAAATAATGGGGTTTCTTGAACAGGATTGCATACCTGTGAAAAATCTCAAGACTGGAGAGTAATTTACATCCAACAGAAAGCCATGAGCGGTTATGGTGCATTCAGTTGATATTTGTACAGTAGAGCAGTTTTTTCTACAGACGACAATATGACTGGACCGTAATCTAGCTGTGTCAGGACCAAAGATTGAATCACCTGGCAAAGAGTGGAGGATGTTAAATATTCGGAGCATTTTCTTGTCACAGCTAAACTTTTTCCCATTTTAAGAACAATGTTGTCGATATGATCAGACCAGGATAGCGATGCATCCAATATGACGGCAAGTAGTTTGGTCTTTTTCACTTGTTCTACAGGCAGCCCATCCATTGACAAGTTTCATTGCCGGTCACCTGCAAGCATATTTATAGGGACAAACACAATACTTTAGGTCTTGGAAATGTTCAGCAATTTGTTCTTAGCAACCCACTCAGACACAGTTCTTAATTAATTGTTCAGTTAACTCATTATGTGCTGATGCAGCACTATGCATTGTAGAGTCATCAGCATACATAACCCCACTTGCTTTTTCAGTTAGAGAGTAAAATCATTAGTAAAAATGTAGTAGAGGAGGGGGCTTAGGCAGCTGCCTTGCAGAATCCCACAGCTTAGACGTAGACTCCATACTCTTTAGATAATCATCTATTTGTGCTAAGGCCGTACACGTAGGATTACCTTCTCTGTACGCATGCTGTCAGACGGTTAAATAAGAAATAATCCTGGATTTGCACAAATACAATTTCTTCCATTAATTTACTTAACACAGTAAATTCCGATATTTTGTCACTGGCCTACACACAATACCCCAGCTTATAGAATGACTGTTAGGACCACTGAAGGTAGATTTTTTTCTCTTTAGGTAGATGAATTTCTGGGGACACCCCACACGTCAAGCATTTGTTACAAATATGACAAATTGGGGTGGATATATGGTTGGCTGTAGCTTTAAGCAATTTGCCATCCAGATTATCTGTACTCAGTGACTTGTCATCAAAGACAACAGCATCTTTTCAACTTCTTATTTTTTACTTGGTGAAAACAAAACATGCATTGCCTCTCCTTCATGATACAATCTTTTATAAGGGTATATGATAGTGAGCCATCATTTGGACTCATGGCATTTCTCAATGTGTCTACCTTGTCAGTAAAGTAGTTATTCAAGTAATTAGCAATGTCACGTGGTTTCGAAATAAATAAACCTTCTGTTTCAACAAAAGAGGGAGACATTTTCATTAAGAGTTCTCCACAGATTTTCCCCATCATTCTTAACTTCATCAATTTTGTTCTGATAATATCGCTTATTTTTACATTTGTTTAGTTTTGGTCACAAAATGTCTTAATTTACAATAACTTTACTTATTAGACAGAGTGTGTCACGGTTTCGGCCGAGGCTGCCTCTCTCCCTTGTTCGGGCAGGTTTCGGCGCTCGTCGTCTCCGGAATTCTAGCTGCCACCGCTGTTTGTTTCTTGTTCGTTTGCTTTGGTCTGTTTGTTTTCACACCTGTTTCTGTTTTGGCGTAATTAGTGTCCTATAAGTTTCTCGTTGTGTTTGTCTAGTGTTGTGTGTAATTGATTTTCCGTCAGTTGTGTGTATTGCTCGGTTGAGCTTCTCTCCATTATTGCTGGAGTATTTCCGCACCTGTTTGTGCGTGGTACTATTTTGTCGCACCTGTTTGTGCGCGGTTACTATTTTGTCGCACCTGTTTGTGCGCAGTTTCTTTTCGCCTTCGTGCGTAATTTGTTGCCTCCGGGCAAAGTTTCCATTTTGCCTTGGTTTGGCCTATAATACAAGCCTTTGGGAATATCGTTCTGAGTCCTGCGTTTGATTCCACCATTACACCTACCGCACGCCTGACAGAATTACACACCATCTATGGAATCAGCAGGAGCCGAAGCAGCTCAGACGAGACTGGAGGCCCAGGTTCGGGACCAACGAGAGCAGATCCAACAGATGGGGACCGCCCTGCAGGAGGTGATTTCCACCATCCGAGGCTGGGGAACGCCTCCACCACCTCCCTCCCTGCCAGCACCATCGGCCAGCCCGCTCATTCCAGCGCCGGAACCTCGAGGAGTCCGACTATCTCTCCCGAGGGCCTACGACGGGACCGCGGCTGGGTGTCAGGGATTTCTACTCCAGGTGGAGCTATACCTGGCCACAGTGCACCCGGCACCTTCGGGGCATGAGAGCGTGTCCGCCCTGATCTCCTGCCTGGCCGGTAAAGCGTTGGAGTGGGCCAACGCGGAGTGGAGGAAGATCGACGCCACGACGATTACATACGACGAGTTCTCCCGCCGCTTCAGAGCGGTGTTTGACCATCCCCCGGAGGGGAAAGCGGCGGGGGAGCGTCTGGTCTTCCTCCGGCAGGGGAGGAGGAGTGCCCAGGAATTCGCTCTTGAATTCCGTACTCTAGCGGCAGATGCAGGGTGGAATGATCGGGCCCTCATCGATTTATACAGATGTAGCCTACGAGAGGACGTCCGTCGGGAGCTTGCTTGTAGGGACACCAGCCTCACTTTCGACCAGCTGGTCGACATGTCCATCAGGCTGGATCACCTGCTGGCTACCCGCGGACGTCTTGCGGAGGGTCCGTCCATTTCACCCTCCAGCGCCTCCGAGCCGTGTCCTATGGAGCTCGGGGGCGCTGGCGCTAGAGAAAGGAGGAGTCGGCAGGCTAGGGGGTCCATCCACTGCACCAACTGTGATCGGGGAGGACACACCGCGGCTAGGTGCTGGGGATGGCCTCCTAGGGGAGATGACGACAGGTCCCGCACTGGGGATTCCCTCCAGGTGAGTAGGCGCCCCACTCACCCAAAGCTCACTGTTGCCCATTTTTGTATACCTGTCAGTTTTCCACAGGTAGCACCTCATTCCCAGCATAAGGCGCTGGTAGATTCAGGCGCGGCTGGGAATTTTATTGATAAAAAGTTTTGTTTAGCGTTAGGGATTCCCCTTACTCCTGTTGATGTTCCTTTCCCCGTTCATGCCCTAGATAGTCGTCCGTTGGGTACGGGCTTGATCAGGGAGGTCACGGCGCCACTTAGGATGTGTGCACAGGGGGATCATCAGGAGATGATTCAGCTGTTCCTGATTGATTCTCCTGCGTATCCGGTGGTGCTGGGCATGCCCTGGTTGAGTACCCATAACCCAGCTATTTCGTGGCAGGAGAGGGCTCTGATGGAGTGGTCTGCTCAGTGTGTGGGTAGATGTTTGGGCGTTTCCGTAGGGGCTACCTCGGTGGAGAGTCCAAACCAGGTGCCCACATTGCCCGTTCCACCTGAATATGGGGATTTGGCTATTGCGTTTAGTAAGGCGAGGGCGACGCGGTTGCCACCCCATAGGCAGGGGGATTGTGCGATAGACCTCCAGGCAGGAGCTGCGCTCCCACGGAGCCATGTGTATCCTCTGTCTCAGGAGGAGAAGAAAGCTATGGAGATTTACATAGACGAATCTCTGAGACAAGGATACATACGGCCTTCCACTTCCCCTGCGTCCTCGAGTTTCTTTTTCGTGAAGAAAAAGGATGGTGGTTTGCGTCCGTGCATCGATTACCGTGGTCTCAATCAGATTACGGTGAAGTATAGTTATCCACTCCCGCTGATTGCGACCATGACTGAGTCGTTGCATGGGGCGCGTTTCTTCACGAAATTAGATCTCAGGAGCGCGTACAACTTGGTGCGCATCAGGGAGGGTGATGAATGGAAAACAGCCTTTAGTACCACCTCGGGCCATTACGAGTATCTGGTCATGCCATACGGGTTGATGAACGCTCCGTCAGTTTTCCAATCATTCGTGGATGAGATCTTCAGGGACATGCAGGGGCAGGGAGTGGTGGTGTACATTGATGACATTCTCGTGTACTCGCCTACCCGTGTCGAGCATGTGGCCCTGGTGCGAAGAGTGTTGCGGAGGCTGGTGGAGCACGACCTGTATGCGAAGGCAGAGAAGTGTCTGTTTTTCCAGGAGTCGGTCTCCTTTTTGGGTTATCAGTTGTCTGCGTCAGGGGTGAAGATGGAGGTAGACCGGGTGTCGGCCGTGCATAATTGGCAAACACCAACTACTGTGAAGGAGGTGCAGCAGTTTTTGGGGTTTGCAAATTACTACAGGAGGTTTATCCGGGGTTTTGGACAGGTGGCAGCTCCCATCACGTCTCTGTTGAAGGGGGGTCCGGTGCGTCTGCAGTGGTCGGCCGAGGCGGACAGGGCGTTTGGGAGGCTGAAGGACCTGTTCACCTCGGCCCCGGTGCTGGCGCATCCGGATCCCTCTTTGCCGTTCCAGGTAGAGGTGGACGCGTCGGAGGCCGGTTTAGGAGCCGTGCTTTCACAACGGTCTGGCGCGCCACCTAAACTCCGCCCCTGTGCTTTTTATTCCAAGAAGCTCAGTCCGGCGGAGCGGAACTATGACGTAGGGGACAGGGAGCTGTTAGCCGTGGTACAGGCTCTAAAGGTGTGGAGGCACTGGCTTGAGGGGGCTCAACACCCTTTCCTCATTTTGACGGACCACCGTAACCTGGAGTACATCCGGGCGGCGAGGAGGCTGAACCCTCGCCAGGCAAGATGGAGTATGTTCTTGACCAGGTTTACTTTTAAGATCACGTACATCCCTGGGTCACAGAATGGCAAGGCAGATGCGCTGTCTCGGCGGTATGACACGGAGGAGAGGTCCGTGGAGCCCACTCCCATACTGCCTGAGTCGTGTCTGGTGGCACCGGTAGTGTGGGAGGTCGATTCTGAACTCGAGCGGGCGTTACGCACCGACCCTAGTCCACCACAGTGCCCGGAGGGTCGGAAGTACGTTCCGCTCGAGGTTCGGGATCGATTGATCTATTGGGCTCACACGTCACCCTCCTCTGGACATCCGGGTATCGGCCGGACAGTGCACTGTCTTAGTGCCAAGTACTGGTGGCCCACGTTGGCAAGGGATGTGAGGGTTTATGTTTCCTCCTGCTCGGTGTGCGCCCAGTGTAAGGCGCCTAGACATCTACCTAGGGGTAAGTTGCTACCCCTGCCCGTTCCACAACGACCATGGTCCCACCTCTCAGTGGACTTTATAACAGACCTTCCCCTCTCCCAAGGGAATACTACCATCCTGGTCGTGGTGGACCGGTTCTCTAAGGCCTGTCGTTTGCTCCCCATGCCGGGTCTTCCTACTGCCCTACAAACTGCCGAGGCACTGTTTACCCATGTGTTCCGGCACTACGGGGTACCCGAGGACATTGTGGCTGATCGGGGTCCCCAATTCACCTCCAGAGTCTGGAGAGCGTTTATGGAGCGGTTGGGGGTCTCGGTAAGCCTCACCTCGGGTTACCACCCGGAGAGTAATGGGCAGGTGGAACGCGTAAACCAGGATGTGGGTAGGTTTCTCAGAACATACTGCCGGGACCGGCCGGAGGAGTGGTCGAGGTACGTTCCCTGGGCCGAGATGGCCCAGAATTCCCTACGCCATTCCTCCACTAACCTAACTCCATTTCAATGTGTGTTAGGTTACCAGCCGGTTCTGGCACCCTGGCAGCAGAGCCAGATTGAGGCTCCTGCGGTGGATGAGTGGGCGCGGCGCTCGGAGGAGACTTGGAACGCTGCACACGTCCACCTGCAGCGGGCCCTCCGACGTCAGAAGGCGAGCGCTGATCTCCACCGCAGTGAGGCACCGGTGTACGCACCTGGTGATCGAGTCTGGCTCTCTACCAGAAACCTGCCCCTCCGCCTGCCCTGTCGGAAACTGGGTCGGCGGTTTGTAGGGCCATTTAAAGTCCTGAGAAGGTTGAACGAGGTATGTTATAGGTTAATGTTACCTGTGGAGTATAAGTGTATTAACCCCTCGTTCCATGTGTCCCTTCTCAGGCCGGTGGTAGCGGGCCCACTCCAAGAAGATGAGATCTTGGAGACTCCTCCGCCCCCGTTGGACATCGAGGGGGCACCGGCGTACTCCGTGAGATCCATCTTGGATTCGAGACGTCGGATGGGGGGTCTCCAGTATCTAGTGGAGTGGGAGGGGTACGGCCCGGAGGAGCGGTGCTGGGTGCCGAGGAGAGACGTGTTGGACCCGTCGCTCCTGACGGAATTCCATCGGGGGCATCCGACGCGCCCTGCGCCGCGTCCTCCTGGTCGTCCCCGAGGCCGGAGTCGGCGCACGTCTGGAGCCGCGCGTCAAGGGGGGGGTACTGTCACGGTTTCGGCCGAGGCTGCCTCTCTCCCTTGTTCGGGCAGGTTTCGGCGCTCGTCGTCTCCGGAATTCTAGCTGCCACCGCTGTTTGTTTCTTGTTCGTTTGCTTTGGTCTGTTTGTTTTCACACCTGTTTCTGTTTTGGCGTAATTAGTGTCCTATAAGTTTCTCGTTGTGTTTGTCTAGTGTTGTGTGTAATTGATTTTCCGTCAGTTGTGTGTATTGCTCGGTTGAGCTTCTCTCCATTATTGCTGGAGTATTTCCGCACCTGTTTGTGCGTGGTACTATTTTGTCGCACCTGTTTGTGCGCGGTTACTATTTTGTCGCACCTGTTTGTGCGCAGTTTCTTTTCGCCTTCGTGCGTAATTTGTTGCCTCCGGGCAAAGTTTCCATTTTGCCTTGGTTTGGCCTATAATACAAGCCTTTGGGAATATCGTTCTGAGTCCTGCGTTTGATTCCACCATTACACCTACCGCACGCCTGACAGAGTGCCAGATCTATCTGCTGCCTTTTTGGCATCATTACACTGAACCATCAGATTTCTCAGGTCATCATCAATCCATGGGGCACTGTTTGAGTAGATTACCTTAGGACCAGCCTTGGGTATTTAGGTTTTTCTTATGCAAGTGCAACTAAATAATGATCACTACAACCCAGTGCCACTGATAGAGCTTTGGAACAATGCTCAGTCATATTGGTAAAAATATGATCAATACAGGTCAATGATGTGGTAGCAGAACTACAGAAAGTATTCAGACTCTTTCCACATTTTGTTGTGTTGCAGCCTGAATTTAAATTAAATTGAGATTTTTTTTATCACTGGCCTACACACAGTACCCCATAATGTAAAAGTGGAATTATATATATATATATATATATATATATATATTTTTTAACGTAATTACAAATTAAATGCTGAAATGGCTTGAGTCAATAAGTATTCAACCCCCTTGTTAATGCAAGCCTTAATAAGGTCAGGAGTAAAAATGTGCTAAACAAGTCACATAATAAGTTGCATGGACTCACTCTGTGTGCAATAATAGTGTTTAACATGATATTTGAATGACTACCTCATCTCTGTACCCCACACATACAATTATCTGTAAGGTCCCTCAGTCGAGCAGTGAATTTCAAACACAGATTCAACCACAAAGACCAGGGAGGTTTTCCAATGCCTCGCGAAGAAGGGCACCTATTGGTAGATGACAAAAAAAAAAGCAGACATTGAATATCCCTTTGAGCATCGTGAAATTATTAATAACACTCTGGATGGTGTATCAATACACCCCGTCACTACAAAGATACAGGCGTCCTTCCTAACTCAGTTGCCTGAGAAGAAGGAAACCGCTCCGGGATTTCACAATGAGGCCAATGGTGACTTTAAAGCCTAATTTATCATAACCATTACAGATAACTAAATCCTAATTGCTAAATTGCCCTATATCTATTCAGTCAATAAAAAAGCAAGTGCCACTTAAGATTAATTTATTGAAACCATAATATCAACTGGTTATATTATATTGTGGAACACAATCGTCAAAAAGGCAGTAACCTCAGCAGTGGAGCTTGCTTGTAGATGCCTATGGCTATGAAATGGCATAGCCTTGTTTTGTTAAATTTAGCAGACAAGACGCTCTTATTTCCAGTGCCCTTATCACAGTCAAGACAGCTACAGTGGGGGGAAAAAGTATTTAGTCAGCCACCAATTGTGCAAGTTCTCCCACTTAAAAAGATGAGAGAGGCCTGTAATTTTCATCATAGGTACACGTCAACTATGACAGACAAAATGATTTTAAAAAATCCTGAAAATCACATTGTAGGACTTTTAATGAATTTATTTGCAAATTATGGAGGAAAATAAGTATTTGGTCACCTACAAACAAGCAAGATTTCTGGCTCTCACAGACCTGTAACTTCTTCTTTAAGAGGCTCCTCTGTCCTCCACTCGTTACCTGTATTAATGGCACCTGTTTGAACTTGTTATCAGTATAAAAGACACCTGTCCACAACCTCAAACAGTCACACTCCAAACTCCACTATGGCCAAGACCAAAGAGCTGTCAAAGGACACCAGAAACAACATTGTAGACCTGCACCAGGCTGGGAAGACTGAATCTGCAATAGGTAAGCAGCTTGGTTTGAAGAAATCAACTGTGGGAGCAATTATTAGGAAATGGAAGACATACAAGACCACTGATAATCTCCCTCGATCTGGGGCTCCACGCAAGATCTCACCCCATGGGGTCAAAATGATCACAAGAATGGTGAGCAAAAATCCCAGAACCACACGGGGGGACCTAGTGAATGACCTGCAGAGAGCTGGGACCAAAGTAACAAAGCCTACCATCAGTAACACACTACGCCGCCAGGGACTCAAATCCTGCAGTGCCAGACGTGTCCCCCTGCTTAAGCCAGTACATGTCCAGGCCCGTCTGAAGTTTGCTAGAGTGCATTTGGATGATCCAGAAGAGGATTGGGAGAATGTCATATGGTCAGATGAAACCAAAATATAACTTTTTGGTAAAAACTCAACCCGTCGTGTTTGGAGGACAAAGAATGCTGAGTTGCATCCAAAGAACATCATACCTACTGTGAAGCATGGGGGTGGAAACATCATGCTTTGGGGCTGTTTTCTGCAAAGGGACCAGGACGACTGATCCTTGTAAATGAAAGAATGAATGGGGCCATGTATCGTGAGATTTTGAGTGAAAACCTCCTTCCATCAGCAAGGGCATTGAAGATGAAACGTGGCTGGGTCTTTCAGCATGACAATGATCCCAAACACACCACCCGGGCAACGAAGGAGTGGCTTCGTAAGAAGCATTTCAAGGTCCTGGAGTGGCCTAGCCAGTCTCCAGATCTCAACCCCATAGAAAATCTTTGGAGGGAGTTGAAAGTCCGTGTTGCCCAGCGACAGCCCCAAAACATCACTGCTCTAGAGGAGATTTGCATGGAGGAATGGGCCAAAATACCAGCAACAGTGTGTGAAAACCTTGTGAAGACTTACAGAAAACGTTTGACCTGTGTCATTGCCAACAAAGGGTATATAACAAAGTATTGAGAAACTTTTGTTATTGACCAAATACTTATTTTCCTCCATAATTTGCAAATAAATTCATTAAAAATCCTACAATGTGATTTTCTGATTTTTTTTTCTCATTTTGTCAGTCATAGTTGACGTGTACCTATGATGAAAATTACAGGCCTCTCTCATATTTTTAAGTGGGAGAACTTGCACAATTGGTGGCTGACTAAATACTGACCCAAAGTCTTGTTTCTGTCACTCCTCCTAGGCCCTTGGGAGGGAGGGTGAACAGTTTGTCATACCGCAGGTAGGCTATGTCCCCACGTTCTCTTGCAGCCTTCATAGCTGGCACGAGTTCTATTCTTCTTTGGCGGACTGCCTCAGAGAAATTCTCATTGATGAAGATATGGACCCTTTAAGGCTTTTGGCGCTTTCAAGAACCGCAAGCTTGTCCTTGAACCTGAGGAACTTCACTACAATCGTCCTGTGTCTGGCACCACTGGCACCAGTGTCACCTAGTTTCCCAGACCAGTGAGCACATTCCAGCTCAACTTTCTGTGGTCCAGATGTAGCTTTACAGGAGGCAATTTACAAACTTTATTCTCTGATTCAGCCCATGTTTCACTTTGACTTTCCTGGATACCATCTATTGTCAGCACGTTTCTCTGGTCCTTATGTAATTGAAAAGAAACTAAGTGAAACTGATTACGTGATACAGACTCCTGATAGAAAACGCCAATCTCGTGTGTGCCACATTAACATGTTGAAGACATACCACACCAGACCCGTCACTCAGATAGACAGTCCAGAGGAACTGGCCGAGACGGCTGTCTCTATTGCTGCTGCGGCTGTAGTGGGAGGTCATGTTAATGATGTGGACGGAGATGGTTTGGAGTTGCGCAATACTCAGCAGCAGTGTGCTAGATTGCCCAATTCAGAGATGCTGCTGTCTCTCCCGTCAAGCCTGATTCATTTAACGGATGGACAGTCAGATGATATTGTGAGGCTATTACACAGCTTTCCATGTCTTTTTAATGATGTTCCTTTCACGCACAAATGTGTTAGAATATGACATTAATGTGAGAAACGCTGCACCTATCAAGCAACATGCTTATCGCGTCAACGTCTCTAAAAGAAAGATAATGAGGGATGAGGTCGGTTATTTGCTGAAGAATAACCTGGCTATGCCAAGTTCAAGTCCTTGGAGTTCTCCGTGCATTCTGGTTCCCAAACCTGATGGGACATCCAGGGTATGTACGGACTATCGAAGGGTAAATGCTGTCACAGTGCCCGACTCGTTCCCGTTACCCAGACTGGGTGACTGTATTGACACGGTTGGTGCTGCTACTTATGTAAACTAGATCTTCTAAAAGGTTACTGGCAGGTGCCGTTAACCTCACGTGCCTCCGACATCTCTGCCTTTGTGACCCCTGACCACTTCCTACAATATGCTGTCATGGCATTTGGGATGCGGAATGCACCAGCCACTTTCCAACGCCTGGTTAACACAGTATTGGCTGGAGTTCCTAATTGTAGTGCTTACCTTGATGATCTTGTCATTTATTCTACTGAGTGGTCAGATCATATTAACACTCTGAGGGTAGTGTGTGAACGTCTAGCAGCTGCTTCTCTCACCCTGAACTTAGCAAAGTGTGAGTTTGGGAAGGCCACTGTTACTTATCTCTGTAAACAGGTCGGCCATGGTCAGGTGCGCCCTGTAGATGTCAAGGTCTCAGCTATAAATTCATTTCCCGCACCTACCACTAGAAGAGAGCTAGGCCGCTTTTTTTTTTTTTTTTACTACTACCGTAGTTTCTGTAAAAATGTCTCTGCGGTAGTTGCTCCATTAACGGATTTGCTCAGTCCGGCGAGAAAATCTGTATGGTCTGAAGATTGTCACACTGCTTTCAACACTGCCAAAGCACTCTTATGTAGTACCCCTGTTCTTGCTGCGCCAGATTTTGAACGGCCGTTTAAACTGGAGGTAGATGTAAGTGCCAGAGGTGCTGGTGCTGTTCTACTGCAACCGGACCAGAGTGGAGTGGACCATCCTGTCTGTTATTTTTTGCGGAAATTTAACAAATGTCAAACTAACTATTCAACCATTGACTCTGCAGTACTTCGAAGTCTATGTTGGTTCCAGTGCACTACCAGTGATAGTTTATACTGACCATAACCCCTTAGTTTTTCTCCACCGAATGTACAACCAGAACCAACACCTTATGAGTTGGGCACTTGTTGTGCAAAATTATAATTTGGAGATCCGCCACAAAAAGGGTTCGGATAATGTGTTGGCAGATGCTTTGTCTCGTGTGTTGTGATAGTATGTGTGTCGCAAACCATTGTGGTTTGCTCTTTTAAGGGTTGGAGTGTTACGGATACAGGTATCCTGTATATGTTTTTGTGTTTTTCCTCTCCTTCTGCCCTAATCACAGGTGTCCTTGGTGTTCCTGATTGGAGGTCGTTGGTGTGTCCCACCTGTCAGTCATCAGTTAATCGGCTGATTACTGAGGTGGACCAATCAGTGGACATTTCTCCTGATTGCACCACCTGTTTCTGTTTTCTTACCCAATCATATCACACATCCCCTTGTGTTAAAAGCTAGTCAGTTGTGTTTGCTGACAGAAACTATTTTTGTTTGTGAGTATGTATACGGTGGTGTCTTGCTTTTGTGTACTCACTCGTTAACTGTTTAGTCCGTATGATACCTATATTGTTTGTTTGTGCCTGGGAAAAGGGGGATTTAGAAAGTCGCCCTTGGGCATACACTACCCGTAGGAAAACCTGAGCGGACCACCCACTGTGTTTTTGTATGGTTAGCAGTAAGCTTAGTAGTTCTTGAGGCAGGCAAGATCATTTTAGGGTTTTTTGACTTTATTGTTTCATTCCTTGGGTCCAGCTAAGCCCCCTTTCCCCAAAGCATTTACCGTTAGTTTTAAAATAAACATTTTGTGTTTGACGGTAGCATTTGGTTGTTGGCGTATTTTGTTCTCACTGTTCCTTGGCGATAGCCAACGGATTTGCTCAGTTCGGCTTATATATAAGCTTATAGTAGCTTATTATCTTTAGTTAGGTCGTCCAGCCATTTGTTCATAGACTCAATAATCATATGTATAAAGCTTTTAAAGTTATTTTCCTGTTGGAATAATATTTCCTTATAGAAGTCGTTCTGAGAGAGATCCCCTAAACCTTCAAAAACAGCAGACAGGACAAAGCTCTCAGGGGATCAGACAGCTTCCACAAATACCTCCTTTCTCTCTGTCACCATCCCTCTCTCTCTCTTTTTTCACCCTCTACCTTTTTATTTTTCTCTTTCTCGGCCTCCCTACCTGTTTACTTCACTTGACCAGTCTCTCTGCCCTTTCTCCCCATCCCTCTCTTCTTCCCTCTCTCCCCATCCCTCTCTTCTTCCCTCTCTCCCTCCAACTAACTCTCCCTCTCTCTCTTCCTCGCTCATCCTCTCTCCTTCCCTGCATCTCTATATCGCTCTCACCATTTCACTCCCTCCATATCTCACCCCCTCTCGCTCTCTTCCTCCATCTTTCTCCCTGTCTCCCCCTCCATCCACTCTCCTTCCCTCCATCTCTCTCTCTCATCTTTCTCCGTCCCTCATCCATCTCTCCCTCTTTCCCTCCCTCCATCCTCTCTCCTTCCCTCATCTCTCTCTCCCTCCATCTCTCTCTCCCATCATCTTTCTCCGTCCCTCCATCCATCTCTCCCTTTTTCCCTCCCTCCATCCTCTCTTCTTCCCTCATCTCTCTCTCTCTCACCATCTCTCTCCCTCCATCTCTCACTCCTCTCTCCCTCCTTCCATCCCTCTCCTTCCCTGCATCTCTATATCACTTACCATCTCTCTCCCTCCATATCTCACCCCCTCTCTCTCTCTTCCTCCATCTCTTCCTCCCTGTCCCCCCTCCATCCTCTCTCCTTCCCTCCATCTCTCTCTCTCCCATCATCTTTCTCTGTCCCTCATCCATCTCTCCCTCTGTCCCTCCCTCCATCCTCTCTCCTTCCCTCCATCTCTCTCTCTCCCACCATCTCTCCCCCACCTTCCATCCTCTCCTTCCCTGCATCTCTATATCGCTCTCACCATCTCTCCCTCCATATCTCACCCCTCTCACTGCTTCTCTCTCCCTTCTTCCATCTCTCTCCCTCCTTCCATCTCTCTCCTTCCCTCCATGTCTGTCTCCCCCCTCTCTCACATCATATTTCTCCCTCCAACTTTCACTTTCTTTCCCTCCCTCCTTCCTCTCTCCTTCCCTCCATCTCTCTCTCCCTCCATCTCCCCCTCTCTCCCATGCGACAGTGTACTATGTAATTATATGGTGACCTTTCGTTAGCCGAGCTGTAATTGGCTAAATCAGCACAGAGTTCCCACGCTTCACAACACACAATCAGCAGAGATGCCATCATAGGCCACACACAAGCACGTACACATGCACGCACACACACACACACACAAACACACACACTACAATCAGTGTAGATGCCATCAAAGAGAGACTGTGACATCAGCATTTACACAGAAATGTTCCCTGGAGGTGGCTAAAGGTCCGGCTTTGGTCTAAAGAGCGTTTGCGTGTGTGTGTGTGCGTGCATGTGTGTGTGTGTGACCACGTGCATGGGCTTCAGTTTTTGTGTGTGTGTGTGTGTGTGCCAGTGTGTGTGACTAAAGGTCCAGCTTTGGTGTAAAGAGCGTTTGAGACCATTTTACATGATCAGTCAATTGAACCTGCAGCCTCTGATGTGTGAGGGAGATGATGATGTAAGGGGGAGAGAGGGGGAGGAGGGCAAGAAGGGGAGGAGGGCGAGATGGGGAGAGAGGGGGAGGATGACGAGAGAGGAGGCGAGAGGGGGAGGAGGGAGGGGGTAGAGAGGGGGAGGAGGGGGAGGAGGGTGTGAGGGGGAGAGAGGGTGTGAAGGGGAGAGAGGGGGAGAGACGGGAAGAGAGGGGGAGAGAGGAGGGAAAGAGGGGGAGAGAGGAGGGAAAGAGAGGGTTCACGGGCGATAAATTTTACGTTGTTTCTGTGGGGACATAGTAGCTTACTGAAAGAGAGGGAGAGAAAGAAAAAAAGAGAGGAATAAAAAGAAAGGGAGAGAGAAAGAGACTGAGGCAGCCGACTCATTACAGACAGCCAGACTACTCTGTGAAGAGTCACTGTTATTGCTCACTTCCTTTTTCTTCTCTCTGCTGTCGCTCTCTCTGCTGTCTCTCTCTGCTGTCTCTTTCTCTGCCGTCTCTCTCTCTCTCTATCTCTCTCTGCCGTCTCTCTCTATCCCTCTTTTCCATCTATCCATCTCTCTCCCTGTTGTTATGTTCTCCCTTTCTCTCCATCTATATATGTTTTACATTCCTTTCTCTCCATCCCTCCATCTCTCTAATGCTCTCTCCGTCCATGTGTCTCTGCATCCCTTTCTCTCTCCATCCCTCTCTCCATCCCTCTCTCCCCCTACTCTCTCTGCGTTAATGGAGGAACGCTGTGAAAAGGCTTAAAAAGCACTGACCCTTTTCATCTCCGTCACTGCCTAAGAGCAAACACACACAGTAATGGAATTCAACCTGGTGAAAGGAGCAGTGTTACCATGGAGAGAGATAGGGGGTGAGAGAGAAGCCTAGTTTATACCTGGCGCTAACATGCATCCTTGTCCTGATCTTGTCCACATTCTGATTGTGCCCACATTTTCAGAAATATATCTACACATGGTATTAAAATGTGTCTCATATCCGTCCACTGTGCCCGCATTGTGACCACATTTCATGTTCCCTCCCTGTATGCAAATTATTTGACAGCTATTGTTTCAAAAGAATATGTATTTATTTATTTTAAGACACATATTGATGCCATGAAGGCCTCCGCATGCTTCCCAGCCGAAACAGTTCGGTAGAGTTTGTGCGTGTATAATGACGACATTTTGTGACATTTTTGTTAGTTTTGGATTTCGGTGAGGGTTTTTCCGGTTCTTCGCGCACACAAAAAAATTTCTGGAGGCAAGCCGAAGTCTACGCCCCTTCGTCGGTGATTGGTCAACAGCAGGGATTCTTCAATAAAGTCTTTGTTGTCATTCAACGAGAGACGACTAGTTTTCATGCACATTTTATCATTGAAAAAGACTGCACCAAACATCTTAGTTAGATGTAAAATTGAGCGACTAAGATCTCTTCTGCAAAAACGTCAAAATTAATTAGATTAATTCTGACTATTTTGAGGCTACGGACAAACAGTACTATTGCCAATTTTTTATTTTTTTTCAAGCAAAGGTCTTTTAAGGGAGTATGTGAGCGCACTCGTTCGGTTCGGCTAGCCGAGTTCGGCTAGGTGCCAGACGATCTAAAGCATGCTGACGCCTTAAGTCAATGGTGCCACCTGTCAATGATTTTAGAGGGTGGAATAATTATGATTTAAATGGTTTCTCTGTCCAGATCTGTCTACACTTGTAAGATATCCAGACACAATGCGTGTCTGACTAACTCTGGAGGTGGGATAATCTGATCACAGTGTGTCGTTTGATTGTCTACACCTGTCAAAATATGTGGGCCCAATCAGAATGATCAAGATCAAGACAAAGAAAGCATGTTAGAACCAGGTATAAACAGGGCTAGAGAGAGAAGTGTGGATGCAGGAATAAGCTGCTCCTTGATGAAAGGAGAGTAGAGAGAATCCTGAGGGAGAGGAAAGGAGAATTGAGGGAGCTGCAGTCTGCAGATAAAGGTAGAGAAAGAGAGGGAGAGGTGTGTTACATCTGTGATCAGAGCCTGACCCAAACCCCAGGCCAGTCACACACCCAGCCCCTACAGGGACTCGGCTCAACACGGTTCTGAGGAACAGCTGATTAGTAAAATCAGCACAGGTGTGTTAGAGCAGGGCTCGAGCAAATGCCAGAACTCCTAGAAGCTCTCAAAGGGGAGGGTTGGAATACCCCTATGTTTTAACATTCCTCCATTCTCTAACCTGCTAAGACATTCTAAAACATTATCCTACAGCACTCTAACCTGCTGACACTGTAGTCTAGAACATTCTCCAACCTGTTAGAACACTCTAGTGTACACTCCAAAAAAAGTATTTGGATCTACTTAATTCAATTTTGGACGGTAGTTACACCTAATGGAAACAGGTTATTTTTACATGAAATTATTAATACAGATCTACTTAATTGAATTGTGTTATTGAAACACTATTGAATTGAGAAATAATCATTATAAATGATTATGTCAGATTGACAAAATGTATTCGTTTCATCTCAACTAGAACAAGTAAATGAATCAGTTGTGTCAGTTCTAGCTCTTTGAGTTGCATTCATCCTAACTACTAAATGATAAAAGCACTTATTTACATTCAACAGTTTTATTTCTAGAACATTCTGTCTCCTCTCAGTGCAGTCACCAGGAACAAATTATGTCATTATGATTGTCCTGTCTGAACACTGTGTGGATGAGACTAGATTGGAGCATGTTATACATGACCACACACACACACACACAGTCTTATACAGCTAACCTTCTGGGGACACACAATTCAGTCCCATTCAAAATCCTATTTTCCCTAACCCCTAACCCTAACCCATATTCTTACCCTAACACTAATTCTAACCTTAATATTACGAACCCCATGGCTTTAAACGTCTAGGGTGGATGGACAAGAGACCCGTAACATAATTCATGCAAATTAGAATCGTGACATGGAACAGTGAGAACAAAAACTACACGACAACCATAAACTACTGTCAAACATAAAATGTTTATTTTTGAACACACGGTAAAGGTTTGGGAAAAAGGGCTGAGCAGGACCCAAGAAATGAAACAATAGTGTAAAAAAAAAAAAAAAAAAGATCTTGCCTGCCTGAAGAACCACTGAGCTACTGCTAATCATACAAAAATTACAGTGGGTGGTCCGCTCAGGTCTAACTAGTGTTTTTAGACAGTTTTCTTCCTATGGGTAATGTATGCCCAAGGGCAACTTACTTAAATTTCCCGTTTCCCAGAAACACAAAACAAAGTTACCAAACAGAGTAACCAGCAAATGAGTGAGAACACAGGACACCACAGTATCCATACTCACATACGGAAAATAGTCTCTCTCTACAAACACAACTGACTGGCTTTTAAACAATGGGATGTGTGATTGAAAAACCAGAAACAGGTGGTGCAATGCAGTGGAATGTCCACTGATTGGTCCACCTCAGCAATCAGCAGACACCCAAACGACCACCAATCAGGAACATACAGGACACCTTTGATTAGGGCAGAAGGAAAGGAAAAACACAAAAAGACACAGGATACCTGTATCCGTAATACTCCCACCCTTAAAAGAGCAAACCACAATGGTTTGCGACACACGTACCATCACAACACCCAAAATTCAAAGATCAACCGCATCCTGACGGGATAACAAAAAACCTAGTTCTTTAAACACGAGACAAAGCATCTGCCAACACATTATCCGACCCCTTTTTGTGGCGGATCTCCAAATTATAATGTTGCACTACAAGTGCCCAACGCATAAGGCGTTGGTTCTGGTTGTACATCCGGTGGAGAAAAACTAAGGGGTTATGGTTAGTATACACTATCACTGGTAATGCACTGGAACCAACATAAACTTCAAAGTACTGCAGAGCTAACAACAAAGCTAGAGCTTCTTGTTCAATGGTGGAATAGTTTGTCTGACATTTGTTAAATTTCCGTGAAAAATAACAGACAGGATGGTCCACTCCACTCTGGTCCTGCTGCAGTAGAACAGCACCAGCACCTCTGGCACTTGCATCAACCTCCAGTTTAAACGGTCGTTCAAAATCTGGCGCGGCAAGAACAGGAGTACTACATAAGAGTGCTTTAGCAGTGTTGAAAGCAGTACAACAATCTTCAGACCATACAAATGTTCTCGCCGGACTGAGCAAATCCGATAATGGAGCAACTACCGCAGAGACATTTTTACAGAAACTACGGTAGTAGCCAACCATCCCTAAAAAGCGGCGTAGCTCTCTTCTGGTGGTAGGTGCAGGAAATGCATTTATAGCTGAGACCTTGGCATCTACAGGGCGCACCTGACCATGGCCGACCTGTTCACCGAGATAAGTAACAGTGGCCTTCCCAAACTCGCACTTTGCTAAGTTCAGGGTTAGAGAAGCGGCTGCTAGACGCTCACACACTACCCTTAGAGTGTTAACATGATCAGACCACTCAGATGAATAAATTACCAGATCATCAAGGTAAGCACTACAATTAGGAACTCCAGCCAATACTGTGTTAACCAGGCGTTGGAAAGTGGCTGGTGCGTTCCACATCCCAAATGCCATGACAGCATATTGTAGGAAGTGATCTGGGGTCACAAAGGCAGAGATGTCGGAGGCACGTGAGGTTAACGGCACCTGCCAGTAACCTTTCAGAAGATCTAGTTTGGTTACCAACAGTATCAATACAGTCATCCAGTCTGGGTAACGGGAACGAGTCGGGCACTGTGACAGCATTTACCTTCTGATAGTCCGTGCATAACCTGGATGTCCCATCAGGTTTACGAACCAGAATGCACGGAGAACTCCATGGACTTGAACTTGGCATAGCCAGGTTATTCTCCAGCAAATAACCGACCTCATCCCTCATTATCTTTCTTTTAGAGACGTTGACACGATAAGCATGTTGCTTGATAGGGGTGCAGCGTTTCCAACATTAATGTCATGTTCTAACACATTTGTGCATGTAGGAACATCATTAAAAAGACATGGAAAGCTGTGTAATAGTCTCACAATATCATCTGACTGTCCGTCCATTAAATGAATCAGGCTTGACGGGTGAGACAGCAGCATCTCTGAATTGGGCAATCTAGCACACTGCTGCTGAGTATTGCGCAACTCCAAACCATCTCCGTCCACATCATTAACATGACTTCCCACTACAGCCGCAGCAGCAATAGAGACAGCCAACTCGGCCAGTTTCTCTGGACTGTCTATCTGAGTGACGCGTCTGGTGTGGTATGTCTTCAACATGTTAATGTGGCACACACGAGATTGGCGTTTTCTATCAGGAGTCTGTATCACGTAGTCAGTTTCACTTAGTTTCTTTTCAATTATATAAGGACCAGAGAAACATGCTGACTATGACGCTCCTGGCACAGGCAACAATACAAGAACTTGGTCACCTGGCTGCAGTGAACGAGAAACAGCCTGGGTGTCATAGTGCCGTTTCATCCGTCTCTGTGAGGAAGACAGTGCTTCCTTTGCTAGAGCACAGGCACCATGTAGGAGCTCACGAAAGCGACTAACGTAGTCCAACACATTTTCTTTCACACACAACTCTTGTGATAAAAACTGATCCTTAAGGACTTTCATAGGTCCTCTCATGGTGTGTCCAAACACCAGTTCAGCTGGGCTGAACCCTAAGGATTCCTGTACTGTCTCACGGACAGCAAACAAAACTAGAGGAACTCCCTCATCCCAATCCTTCTTAGATTCCAAGCAATATTTACGGAGCATAGACTTCAGTGTCTGATTCCAACGTTCAAGCGCACCCTGAGACTCTGGGTGATATGCGCTTGACACACAGTGTGTAACTGACAAGGATTTTAACACTTGTTTGAAAAGTTTAGAAAGGAAATTCGTACCCTGATCAGTTTGTATCACCTTAGGTAACCCAAAAGTTGAGAAGAATTTTATCAAAGCTTTACTCACCACCGGAGCAGTAATCCTTCGCAGAGGAATGGCCTCTGGGTACCTGGTGGCCACACACATAATCGTCAACATAAACTGGTTACCAGATTTTGTCTTTGGTAATGGTCCAACACAATCAACCATCACATGTTCGAATGGTTCACCTACGGCCGGTATGGGACAAAGAGGCGCGGGGGAAATAACCTGGTTCGGTTTCCCAGTTACTTGACAGGTGTGGCAAGTCCGACAGAACTGAGCCACATCTTGTTTTAAACCAGGCCAAAAGAAATGTCGCAAAACTCGATCATAAGTCTTGGTGACTCCCAGATGTCCGGACCACTGGTGATCATGAGTGAGGGATAAAACGTTTTGTCGAAAGGCTGTAGGAATCACTATTTGGTAAACAGCATTCCAATCTCCGCCAGCGTCAACATGGGATGTCCATTTACGCATGAGGAGATTACCATCAATGAAGTATGCCATGTTTTTCTTCTTTAGCTCCTCCTCTGAGACAACACTAGAAAAACATTTAGCCAGGCTAATGTCAACCTTCTGGTTAGCGATCAGCTGCTCACAAGTGACTGGTAACTGTATTGCCTCAGCAACAAGTTCCACATCCTTCTTCTTTTCCCTGGGCTGTTGGTCAGACTGCACCAGCTTACCAGAGGTAGCACCCAAACTATCCTCTGGGTCACACTCTCTGAATAGAATCGTGTTCGACAAATCTATCACGTCACCCACTTGTCGTGCTTGAGCACGTTTGACAGCACAAGCGGGGAACACATCTGTATAACCCTGTGCCAGCTCCTCGGAGAGAGACTGGTCACTTTTATCCAATACCTCCAATACGGGTATCACCTTTCCTCCAGCAATATCGTTGCCCATTATAAATGTCACACCTTTTACTGGCAACATAGGACGTACTCCAACTCTGAACAATCCACTGACTAACTCCGAGTGTACGTTCACAAAGTGCAATGGCACTGGGACGAATCCCATTTCAATTCCTTGTACTAACACACTGGAACCACAATATGTATTATTGGACAAGGGCAACACATCAGATAGTATGAACGACTGCGCCGCACCAGTATCTCTGAGGATTCTAACCGGGCGCTGAGACGCTTCGTCATCTGATATGGAAACAAACCCCTCAAAAATGAACAGTTCATAACTGTGATCTGGGACTGTGACTTTCAAACCACATTCACTATGAGGCCTCTGTCTTGATTCCGGCCTTACAACCGTACGAATCAGCCCAACACCCGTTGTCGGCCTGGCGTGCTGAGGCATCCCCTGTTTGCGTTTTAGCAGAAAGCAATCATTAACCATATGTCCCACCTTATGACAATAGAAACAGTGATGCACATCTTTTGGGCGTGCTGGAGTACTGCTGGTCGACTAGGACTAAAAGTTAGCAACTCTGCGGCCCTGCTCTCCGTACGAGCCGAAAACACGCTCTTATGCGTCAACACAAACTCGTCTGCCAATACAGATGCTTCCGACAGTGAGGATACTTTCTGTTCGTTCAGATAAACTACAATGCGTTCGGGTAAGCAATTTTTTAACTCTTCTAACAAGATTAACTCCCGTAGAGAGTTAAAATCAGTTACCTTACTAGCACTGTGCCATTTGTCAAACAGATTTCCTTTGTCTCTAGCAAACTCCACATAAGTCTGAGTAGAATACTTTTTATTAGACCTAAATCTCTGTCGATATGCCTCAGGAACAAGCGCATAGGCACGAAGAACAGTAGCTTTGCCCACGTCATAATTCAAGCTGTCTTCAAGAGGTAGCGCTGACAGAACCTCTTGGGCTTTACCTGTTAATTTACACTGAAGTAATAGGCACCATCCCTCTTTGGGCCATTTCAATGCTACACGTTCAAAAACACTGAAATAGGAATCAACCTCTGACTCCTTAAACACAGGTACCAAGGTGATCTGTCTACTAATATCAAAAGTAGCAGATGACACAGCTGGTGAGGATGGTTCACTAGCAGGCATAGTATGAGCAGAGACTAACCTCGCGGTTTCTGCCTCCAGTTCCAGTCTACACGTCTCCAGTTCTTGATCAAGCCTACGCGTCTCCAGTTCTGCCTCTAGCTTACGCGTCTCCTGTTCTGCCTCTAGCTTACGCGTCTCCTGTTCTGCCTCTAGCTTACGCATTTCCAGCTTGTCTTGCCTGATTTGTGCCCGCTCTTCCGCCTCCATTTGGAGCCGTGTCGAGCGGACATCCATCCTGGCATCACTGTCGGACAGTGGGGAGAGTGGGTCAAAACGGGGCAATGTGGCTGGAGCCTTAGCCTCGTCCTCAGACACCGACGGGCTTACAGGAGCAGCAGCCACATCCCCTAAAGGAGCAGCAGACTCAGGCAGCGGTAACTCAAGCACTCGCTCGTTCAACAATATCTCTAACACTGTTTTCCTAACTTCTGCTTTCACTAAAACCCTTGATATGGGTACAGAAAAGTGGTCAGCCAAAGCCTGTAGATCCACTCTATGGCAATTCTCAAAAACCTCCCACGTAGGGTTTTCCAAAAAGGCATCCAACTCAAAAGTAGCCATCTTAAACTAGCAACACAAGCCGACAAATACTGAACACAAAACCAGTTAGTTACAGCTGCCAAGCTCAACACTGAACCAGAAACTAACTAATTTGCATGAGTAGCATGGGTATCAATGAGAATTATCCCAGACGAGCCCCCACATTATGTTACGAACCCCGTGGCTTTAAACATCTAGGGTGGATGGACAAGAGACCCGTAACATAATTCATGCAAATTAGAATCGTGACATGGAACAGTGAGAACAAAAACTACACGACAACCATAAACTACTGTCAAACATTAAATGTTTATTTTTGAACACACGGTAAAGGTTTGGGAAAAAGGGCTGAGCAGGACCCAAGAAATGAAACAATAGTGTAAAAAAAAAAACTAAACTGATCTTGCCTGCCTCAAGAACCGCTGACCTACTGCTAATCATACAAAAATTACAGTGGGTGGTCCGCTCAGGTGTAACTAGTGTTTTTAGACAGTTTTCTTCCTATGGGTAATGTATGCCCAAGGGCAACTTGCTTAAATTTCCCTTTTCCCAGAAACACACAACAAAGTTACCAAACAGAGTAACCAGCAAATGAGTGAGTACACAAAACACAGGACACCACAGTATCCATACTCACATATGGAAAATAGTCTCTCTCTACAAACACAACTGACTTTTTTTTTTTCAAACCACAAATACACTGGGGGAAAAAAAGTATTTAGTCAGCCACCAATTGTGCAAGTTCTCCCACTTAAAAAGATGAGAGAGGCCTGTAATTTTCATCATAGGTACATGTCAACTATGACAGACAAATTGAGATTTTTTTTCTCCAGAAAATCACATTGTAGGATTTTTAATGAATTTATTTGCAAATTATGGTGGAAAATAAGTATTTGGTCACCTACAAACAAGCAAGATTTCTGGCTCTCACAGACCTGTAACTTCTTCTTTAAGAGGCTCCTCTGTCCTCCACTCGTTACCTGTATTAATGGCACCTGTTTGAACTTGTTATCAGTATAAAAGACACCTGTCCACAACCTCAAACAGTCACACTCCAAACTCCACTATGGCCAAGACCAAAGAGCTGTCAAAGGACACCAGAAACAAAATTGTAGACCTGCACCAGGCTGGGAAGACTGAATCTGCAATAGGTAAGCAGCTTGGTTTGAAGAAATCAACTGTGGGAGCAATTATTAGGAAATGGAAGACATACAAGACCACTGATAATCTCCCTCGATCTGGGGCTCCATGCAAGGTCTCACCCCGTGGGGTCAAAATGATCACAAGAACGGTGAGCAAAAATCCCAGAACCACACAAGGGGACCTAGTGAATGACCTGCAGAGAGCTGGGACCAAAGTAACAAAGCCTACCATCAGTAACACACTACGCCGCCAGGGACTCAAATCCTGCAGTGCCAGACGTGTCCCCCTGCTTAAGCCAGTACATGTCCAAGCCCGTCTTAAGTTTGCTAGAGTGCATTTGGATGATCCAGAAGAGGATTGGGAGAATGTCATATTGTCAGATGAAACCAAAATATAACTTTTTGGTAAAAACTCAACTCGTCGTGTTTGGAGGACAAAGAATGCTGTGTTGCATCCAAAGAATACCATACCTACTGTGAAGCATGGGGGTGGAAACATCATGCTTTGGGGCTGTTTTTCTGCAAAGGGACCAGGACGACTGATCCGTGTAAAGGAAAGAATGAATGGGGCCATGTGTCATGAGATTTTGAGTGAAAACCTCCTTCCATCAGCAAGGGCATTGAAGATGAAACGTGGCTGGGTCTTTCAGCATGACAATGATCCCAAACACACCGCCCGGGCAACGAAGGAGTGGCTTCGTAAGAAGCATTTCAAGGTCCTGGAGTGGCCTAGCCAGTCTCCAGATCTCAACCCCATAGAAAATCTTTGGAGGGAGTTGAAAGTCCGTGTTGCCCAGCGACAGCCCCAAAACATCACTGCTCTAGAGGAGATCTGCATGGAGGAATGGGCCAAAATACCAGCAACAGTGTGTGAAAACCTTGTGAAGACTTACAGAAAACGTTTGACCTGTGTCATTGCCAAAAAAGGGTATATAACAAAGTATTGAGAAACTTTTGTTATTGACCAAATACTTATTTTCCACCATAATTTGCAAATAAATTCATAAAAAATCTTACAATGTGATTTTCTGGAATTTATTTTCTCATTTTGTCTGTCATAGTTGACGTGTACCTATGATGAAAATTACAGGCCTCTCTCATCTTTTTAAGTGGGAGAACTTGCATAATTGGTGGCTGACTAAATAATTTTTTCCCCCACTGTATACTCTCTGTATTTCAATATACCGCAACACTCAATATTTCAATAAAGTGTCTAACTCTGTTATTTTACTATCCCATTTTCCTAAGAAAGACAGTTTGCACAGCAGACATTCAGCTTGTAATTTGTTAGAAATATTACCATGGAGCACAATGGCCATTCAATAGAACAACCAGAAAAGCCTCTCAGACAGAAAGACACAGAAAGAAACAGAGAGAGAGAGAGAAAATAAGAAAAAAAATATTTCCACAGGGCCGTGGGGTGAGACAGGGATGCAGTTTAAGCCCCACCCTCTTCAACATATCAACTAATTGGCGAGGGCACTAGAACAGTCTACAAAACCCGGCCTCACCCTACTAGAATCTGAAGTCAAATGTCTACTGTTTGCTGGTTATCTGGTGCTTCTGTCATCAACCAAGGCAGTAAATCTCTGTAAGACAAAAATAATGGTGTTCCAAAAAAGGTCCAGTTGCCAGGACCACAAATACAAATTCCATCTAGACATCGTTGCCCTAGAGCACACAAAAAACTACACATACCTCAGCCTAAACATCAGCGCCACAGGTAACTTCCAAAAAGCTGTGAACGATCTGAGAGACAAGGCAAGAAGGGCCTTCTATGCCATCAAAAGGAACATAAAATTCGACACACCAATTAGGATCTGGCTAAAAATACTTGAATCAGTTATAGAACCCATTGCCCTTTATGGTTGTGAGGTCTGGGGTCCGCTCACCAACCAAGAATTTACAAAATGGGACAAACAACAAATTAAGACTCAGTGTACAACGAAAAACACAAAATAATGCATGCAGAGCAGAATTAGGCCGATACCCGCTAATTATCAAAATCCAGAAAAGAGCTGTTAAATTCTATAACCACTTAAAAGGAAGCGATTCCCAAACCTTCCATAACAAAGCCATCACATACAGAGAGATGAACTTGGAGAAGAGTCCCCTAAGTAAGCTGGTCCTGTGGATTTGTTTACAAACACAAACAGAGCCTACAGAGCCACAGGACAACAACAACAACACAATTAGACCCAACCAAATCACGAGAAAACAAAAAAAGAATTACTTGACACATTGGAAAGAATTAACAAAAAAAAACAGAGCAAACTAGAATGCTATTTGGCCCTAAACAGAGAGTACACATTTACATTTACATTTTAGTCATTTAGCAGACGCTCTTATCCAGAGCGGCTTACAGTTAGTGAGTGCATACATTTTTCATACTGGCAGAATACCTGACCACTGTGACTGACCCAAACTTAAGGAAAACTTTGACTATGTACAGACTCATTGAGCATAGCCTTGCTATTGAGAAAGGCCGCTGTAGGCAGACCTGGCTCTCAAGAGAAGACAGGCTATGTGCACACTGCCCACAAAATGAGGTGGAAACTGAGCTTCACTTCCTAACCTCCTGCCAAATGTATGACCATATTAGAGACACATGTTTCCCTCAGATTACACAGATCCACAAAGAATTCGAAAACAAACCCAATTTTGATAAACTCCCATATCTACTGGGTGAAATACCACAGTGTGCCATCACAGCAGCAATATTTGTGACCTGTTGGCGCAAGAAAAGGGCAACCAGTGAAGAACAAACACCATTGTAAATACAACCTATATGTATGTTTATTTATTTTCCCATTTGCACATTGTTACAACACTGTATATACATAATATGACAATGTCTTTATTCTTTTGGAACTTCTGAGTGTAATGTCTAATGTTAATTTTCCCTTTTGTTTACTATCTATTTCACTTGCTTTGGCAATGTTAACATATGTTTCCCATGCCAATAAAGCCCCTTAAATTGAAATTGAATCGAGAGAGAGAGAGAGAGAGAGAGAGAGAGAGAGAGAGAGAGAGAGAGAGAGAGAGAGAGAGAGAGAGAGAGAGAGAGAGAGAGAGAGAGAGAGAGAGAGAGAGAAAATGGAAGAAGATAGAGAGAGGAATGAAAACAGGGAAGGAAACAGACTTACTGGGAGAATTAGGCAAGGCGGGTTGTAGAGCTATACATATACACACATTCATACGCACACACACCATGTGCAGCGACATGATAAGAAATACAGGATCATTCATCTACTCCCTGCAAGTCTCTCTCCTTCTCTCCCTCTTCTCTCCCTCTTCTCTCGCTCCCACCCCCCACTCTCCTGCTCCCTCTCTCCCCCCTCTCCCTCTCTCCCTCTCTTTCTTCAGAGTGAATAGTAAAACCTCTCTCTCCTTCCTCTCTCCTCTTCCCTTCTCCTTTCTCTCTCCATTCTCTCTCCATTCTCTCTCCATACCCTATACACCCCCCCTCCCCTCCCCTCTCCCACACACACACTATGTCATAAAGAAATAAACAGTTTAGTACACATGACCTTATTACTCTGGCTAATGCTCGCAAATTAATTTCATCTCCTTTCTCCATAAACACGTAAGCAGCCACTTGGCGCTCCAAGCTCAAACACACACGCAAACACACACATGCAAGCACACCCACAAACACCCACGAAAACACACAAAAAAACACACAAAAAGACACACAGTGCCTCTCCAGTCATTAGTATTTATGAACAGAATGTAATGAACCAGCAAACTAGCTCAGATCCATGTTCAGAAACACTTGCATGTTCAGGAAGAGACACAAGAGACACACACACGAACACACACTCACTTACACACACACACATGTACACACACACACACACACATACACACACACACTGTGTCTGAGGGGTGGCATTGGCAGTTTAATGACGCTAAATGGCTGACGCTCAGACACAGGGATAAACAACTGTCTCAAGTGTGTGTGTGTGTGTGTGTGTGTGTGTGTACGTTTGAGCGTGTGTGTATCTGTCTGTCTGTGTGAGAGTGCGATAATCACAGTGGGGTTTTCTGATGGCTGTGGGAGCTTAGTCCTGCTGAATGCTGCCCAGGCAAGCCAGTCATTTGCATTCAGATATGACAACTCAGTGCACACACACAGTCAGACAGAATGAGACACACACACAGACACGCACATGCACACACACATACGGACAAGTACAACTGTGATCTAACAAATGAGACCAAATGGATTGTGTGAATATTTACCAGAGATGTGGGGCTCTGGTTCTAAAACGTCACACACACACACACACACAAACACACAAACACACACACATTTACATTTTCGTCATTTAGCAGACGCTCTTATCCAGAGCGACTTACAAATTGGTGCATTCACCTTATGATAGCCAGTGGGACAACCAGACGGGAGATGACAAGTGCCTGGATTAGGACCTGTGCCTCTTCCTGTGTAAGGTAGGGTCGTACTCTGCGAATGTTGTAGAGCATGAACCTACAGGATCGGGTCACCGCTTTGATGTTAGCGGAGAACGACAGGGTGTTGTCCAGGGTCACGCCAAGGTTCTTTGCACTCTGGGAGGAGGACACACACACAGTC
>NW_028166805.1:0-45000 GCF_964263955.1 Coregonus lavaretus
AGATGGCAGCGGGGGTTATATGGGTGTTATGAGTCTCTTAGTATTTAGATGGCAGCGGGGGTTATATGGGTGTTATGAGTCTATAGTATTTAAGATGGCAGCGGGGGTTATATGGGTGTTATGAGTCTCTAGTATTTAGATGGCAGCGGGGGTTATATGTGTGTTATGAGTCTATAGTATTTAGAAGGCAGCGGGGGTTATATGGGTGTTATGAGTCTATAGTATTTAGATGGCAGCGGGGGTTATATGGGTGTTATGAGTCTATAGTATTTAGATGGCAGCGGGGGTTATAGTGGGTGTTATGAGTCTAAGTATTTAGCTGGCAGAGGGGGTTATATGGGTGTTATGAGTCTCTAGTATTTAGATGGCAGCGGGGGTTATATGGGTGTTATGAGTCTCTAGTATTTAGATGGCAGCGGGGGTTATATGGGGTTATGAGTCTATAGTATTTAGCTGGCAGCGGGGGTTATATGTGTGTTATGAGTCTATAGTATTTAGATGGCAGCGGGGGTTATATGGGTGTTATGAGTCTATAGTATTTAGATGGCAGCGGGGGTTATAGGGTGTATGAGTCTTAGTATTTAGATGGCAGCGGGGGTTATATGGGTGTTATGAGTCTATAGTATTTAGCTGGCAGCGGGGGTTATATGTGTGTTATGAGTCTATAGTATTTAGATGGCAGCGGGGGTTATATGGGTGTTATGAGTCTATAGTATTTAGATGGCAGCGGGGGTTATATGGGGTGTTATGAGTCTATAGTATTTAGATGGCAGCGGGGGTTATATGGGTGTTATGAGTCTATAGTATTTAGATGGCAGCGGGGGTTATATGGGTGTTATGAGTCTATAGTATTTAGATGGCAGCGGGGTTATATGGTGTTATGAGTCTATAGTATTTAGATGGCAGCGGGGTTATATGGGTGTTATGAGTCTATAGTATTTAGATGGCAGCGGGGGTTATATGGGTGTTATGAGTCTATAGTATTTAGATGGCAGAGGGGGTTATATGGGTGTTATGAGTCTATAGTATTTAGATGGCAGCGGGGTTATATGGGTGTTATGAGTCTATAGTATTTAGATGGCAGCGGGGGTTATATGGGTGTTATGAGTCTATAGTATTTAGATGGCAGCGGGGTTATATGGGTGTTATGAGTCTATAGTATTTAGATGGCAGCGGGGTTATATGGGTGTTATGAGTCTATAGTATTTAGATGGCAGCGGGGGTTATATGGGTGTTATGAGTCTATAGTATTTAGATGGCAGCGGGGGTTATATGGGTGTTATGAGTCTATAGTATTTAGATGGCAGCGGGGGGTTATATGGGTGTTATGAGTCTATAGTATTTAGATGGCAGCGGGGGTTATATGGGTGTTATGAGTCTATAGTATTTAGATGGCAGCGGGGTTATATGGGTGTATGAGTCTATAGTATTTAGATGGCAGCGGGGGTTATATGGGTGTTATGAGTCTATAGTATTTAGATGGCAGCGGGGGTTATATGGGTGTTATGAGTCTATAGTATTTTAGATGGCAGCGGGGGTTATATGGGTGTTATGAGTCTATAGTATTTAGATGGCAGCGGGGTTATATGGGTGTTATGAGTCTCATAGTATTTAGATGGCAGCGGGGGTTATATGGGTGTTATGAGTCTCGTATTAGATGGGCACGGGGGTTATATGAGTGTTATGAGTCTATAGTATTTAGATGGCAGCGGGGTTATATGGGTGTTATGAGTCTCTAGTATTCAGATGGCAGCGGGGGTTATATGGGTGTTATGAGTCTATAGTATTTAGATGGCAGCGGGGGTTATATGAGTGTTATGAGTCTAGTATTTAGATGGCAGCGGGGGTTATATGAGTGTTATGAGTCTAGTATTTAGATGGCAGCGGGGGTTATATGGGTGTTATGAGTCTCTAGTATTCAGATGGCAGCGGGGGTTATATGGGTGTTATGAGTCTATAGTATTTAGATGGCAGCGGGGGTTATATGAGTGTTATGAGTCTAGTATTTAGATGGCAGCGGGGGTTATATGGGTGTTATGAGTCTCTAGTATTTAGATGGCAGCGGGGGTTATATGGGTGTTATGAGTCTATAGTATTTAGATGGCAGCGGGGGTTATATGAGTGTTATGAGTCTAGTATTTAGATGGCAGCGGGGGTTATATGGGTGTTATGAGTCTCTAGTATTCAGATGGCAGCGGGGGTTATATGGGTGTTATGAATCTATAGTATTTAGATGGCAGCGGGGGTTATATGGGTGTTATGAGTCTATAGTATTTAGATGGCAGCGGGGGTTATATGGGTGTTATGAGTCTATAGTATTTAGATGGCAGCGGGGGTTATATGAGTGTTATGAGTCTAGTATTTAGATGGCAGCGGGGGTTATATGAGTGTTATGAGTCTAGTATTTAGATGGCAGCGGGGGTTATATGGGTGTTATGAGTCTCTAGTATTCAGATGGCAGCGGGGGTTATATGGGTGTTATGAGTCTATAGTATTTAGATGGCAGCGGGGGTTATATGAGTGTTATGAGTCTAGTATTTAGATGGCAGCGGGGGTTATATGGGTGTTATGAGTCTCTAGTATTTAGATGGCAGCGGGGGTTATATGGGTGTTATGAGTCTATAGTATTTAGATGGCAGCGGGGGTTATATGAGTGTTATGAGTCTAGTATTTAGATGGCAGCGGGGGTTATATGGGTGTTATGAGTCTCTAGTATTCAGATGGCAGCGGGGGTTATATGGGTGTTATGAATCTATAGTATTTAGATGGCAGCGGGGGTTATATGGGTGTTATGAGTCTATAGTATTTAGATGGCAGCGGGGGTTATATGGGTGTTATGAGTCTATAGTATTTAGATGGCAGCGGGGGTTATATGGGTGTTATGAGTCTATAGTATTTAGATGGCAGCGGGGGTTATATGAGTGTTATGAGTCTAGTATTTAGATGGCAGCGGGGGTTATATGGGTGTTATGAGTCTATAGTATTTAGATGGCAGCGGGGGTTATATGAGTGTTATGAGTCTAGTATTTAGATGGCAGCGGGGGTTATATGGGTGTTATGAGTCTCTAGTATTTAGATGGCAGCGGGGGTTATATGGGTGTTATGAGTCTATAGTATTTAGATGGCAGCGGGGGTTATATGGGTGTTATGAGTCTATAGTATTTAGATGGCAGCGGGGGTTATATGGGTGTTATGAGTCTATAGTATTTAGATGGCAGCGGGGGTTATATGGGTGTTATGAGTCTATAGTATTTAGATGGCAGCGGGGGTTATATGGGTGTTATGAGTCTCTAGTATTTAGATGGCAGCGGGGGTTATATGGGTGTTATGAGTCTATAGTATTTAGATGGCTGCGGGGGTTATATGGGTGTTATGAGTCTATAGTATTTAGATGGCAGCGGGGGTTATATGGGTGTTATGAGTCTATAGTATTTAGCTCATCTACACATCAAAGTGCCAGCTACTCCACTCTCAGGGGGATGCCAGCCGGGTATTTGTTGCTTCTTTATTTGCCTCAACTCCAATTCTTCCCATGTTCTCTCCACTGGCTCTCTTCTGTACACCTAAATATGACAGATTAAGGACTTCACTTGCATTGTCAAACTTCACACTCAGAAGGGGAATCCAGCCAGGGGATAGTGTTGATTGCTCTGTTATTTGGCTCAACTCCACTCCCTCCGTCTCCTTCCCGCTCTTATTAGCTGCTGTGTGTAAGTAGTCTCCCTGTTGTGTATAGCTAAATATCACTGGCAATACTTTAGTTATGCATCTACAGGCCCGTTATACAGGGTGTTTGAGTCAGTAAGCTATGAACACAGGAATGTGAACCTATGATGGGCTATGCTATGCTTTGTCATACCAACTAAACTATTACTAGAGTACTATTCAATCAAATTAAGTGAGACTATGACTTAATTTTTAAGCTGACACCTCCCCCTGTGTAACTGGTGGGATCTGAACCCCGGTCTCCCACTCAAGAAACCAAGATCTTAACCCTTTTAAGAGCAAGAGGAATTTGCCTCCTGGACCGAGGGTGACACTGATCTTAAGTCGCAGTCACGCGAGTGTGAGTCCCGACTCACCTCCGCTACAATTGGAAGAGAGAGCATTTCCTTGAGTGACTTTTACTGTTTAGCTAATACCTTACTTCGAAGAGAGCGTTGTCTCCTTGACCTTAACCCCTCCCAGAGTTTCTGCTCCTGGAGAACGTGGTTCACCACTTCAGCTACCCGTGCATCCTGGACCTGAAGATGGGCACACGTCAGCACGGGGACGATGCCTCGGAGGAGAAGGCTGCCAGGCAGATGAAGAAGTGTGAACAGAGCACCTCCGCCACCCTGGGGGTACGTGTCTGTGGGATGCAGGTGAGTCCAGGGGTTTTCTATGTCTTTTTAAACTTTAATTCACCTGAAAGTGTAAAGCTCTCTTTTGCAAAGGAGACCTAGCCAAGACAACAGCAAGCATGCCAGCATACAGTGCCTTTGGAAAGTATTCAGACCCCTTTACTTTTTCCACATTTTGTTACGTTACAGCCTTATTCTAAAATTGATTAAATTGTTTTTTCCCCTCATCAATCTACACACAATACCCCATAATGACGAAGCAAAAACAGGTTTTTAGAAATATCAAATTTACATAAGTATTCAGACCCTTTACTCAGTACTTTGTTGAAGCAACTTTGGCAGCGATTACAGCCTCAAGTCTTCTTGGGTATGACGGTAAAAGCTTGGCACACCTGTATTTGGGGAGTTTCTCCCATTCTTCTCTGCAGATCCTCTCAAGCTCTGTCAGGTTGGATGGAGAGCGTCACTGCACAGCTATTTTCAGGTCTCTCCAGAGATGTTAGATCGGGTTCAAGTCCGGGCTCTGGCTGGGCCACTCAAGGACATTCAGAGACTTGTCCCGAAGCCACTCCTGCGTTGTCTTGGCTGTGTGCTTAGAGTCGTTGTCCTGTTGGAAGGTGAACCTTCACCCCAGTCTGAGGTCCTGAGCGCTCTGGAGCAGGTTTTCATCAAGGATCTCTCTGTACTTTGCTCCATTCATCTTTGAATCGATCCTGACTAGTCTCCCAGTCCCTGCTGCTGAAAAACATCCCCACAGCATGATGCTGCCACCACCATGCTTCACCGTAGGGATGCCAGGTTTCCTCCAGACGTGACACTTGGCATTCAGGCCAAAGAGTTAATTCTTGTTTTCATCAGACCAGAGAATCTTGTTTCTCATGGTCTGAGAGTCCTTTAGGTGCCTTTTGGCAAACTCCAAGCGGGCTGTTATGTGCCTTTTACTGAGGAGTGGCTTCCATCTGGCCACTCTACCATAAAGGCCTGATTGGTGGAGTGCTGCAGAGATGGTTGTCTTTCTGGAAGGTTCTCCCATCTCCACAGAGGAACTCTAGAGCTCTGTCAGAATGACCATCAGATTCTTGGTCACCTCACTGACCAAGGCCCTTCTCCCCTGATTGCTCAGTTTGGCCGGGCGGCCATCTCTAGGAAGAATCTTGGTGGTTCCAAACTTCTTCCATTTAAGAATGATGGAGGCCACTGTGTTCTTGGGGACCTTCAATGCTGCAGAAATATTTTGGTACCCTTCCCCAGATCTGTGCATCGACACAATCCTGTCTCGGCGCTCTACGGACAATTCCTTCAACCTCATGGCTTGGTTTTTGCTCTGACATGCACTGTCAACTGTGGGACCTTATATAGACAGGTGTGTGCCTTTTCAAATCATGTCCAATCAATTGAATTTACCACAAGTGGACTTCAATCAAGTTATAGAAACATCAAGGATGATCAATGGAAACAGGATGCACCTGAGCTCAATTTCGAGTCTCATAGCAAAAGGTCTGAATACTTAAGCAAATAAGGTATTTCTGTTTTTTATTTGTTATAAATTCCCAAAAACTTTCTCAAAACCTGTTTTCGCTTTGTCAATATGGGGTATTGTGTGTAGATTGCTGAGAAAAAAATATATTTAATCCATTTTAGAATAAGGCTGTAGCGTAACAAAATATGGGAAAGGTCAAGGGGTCTGAATACTTTCCGAAGGAGCTGTAGGCTACCACTTAGAATGCATGCCCAATGCAGTGCTTCGTTCTACATTGTTTGCTAGTTTGGGTATCAGTAAGGATGGCTTACACAGTAGCTACAGCTCCGTAGATCCCTTACTCCGTAGATCCCTTACTCCCTAGATCCCTTACTCCGTAGATCCCTTACTCCCTAGATCCCTTACTCCGTAGATCCCTTACTCCGTAGATCCCTTACTCCGTAGATCCCTTACGCCGTAGATCCCTTACTCCGTAGATCCCTTACTCCGTAGATCCCTTACTCCGTAGATCCCTTACTCCGTAGATCCCTTACTCCGTATCTCTTCATATTGATTCTACTAACACCTGGGCTGACACAGAGATCCCACAACAGGAAGCCGAGCAGGACAGGAGGGATACTGAGTATCCTATCAAGTTAGAAACAAGAGACAACTGGGACATACTGCACTTTATTGCCCATTCGGTTGGAACTGAATTTCACCTTCCTCCTTGATCCCAACACCCCCAGACACACACACACACACACACACACACACACACACACACACACCACGAATTCCAGAGGGATGGACGGCGTGATTGTCTGTTCACAATGTAGCGCCTGTAACACTAGCAGGGACAATGGCCCCCAGCATTGATCCCAACGTCCAGCTTCAGAAGGCCTCCTCTCCTCCTCCATTTGTATGGTTTTGTTCTCTCTCTCTCCCCCATAAATCAGAATGACTCACCATGTTCTGTTGTGTTTTTCTGTCCCCCCCTCTGTGTTCTGTTTTAATGGTACAGGTCTAACCTCTGTACTCTCTGTCTGCATCCCAAATGGCACCCTATTCCCTCCGTAGTGCACTACCCCTATGTGCCCTGGTCAAAAGTAGTGCACTTTGTAGGGAATAGGGTGTCATTTGGGACGGAGCCTCTGTGTGTTGTGTAGTACCGGGTGTAACCTCTTATCTCTGTGTTTTATGGTCCAGGTATATCCTCTTATCTCTGTGTTCTATGGTCCAGGTATATCCTCTTATCTCTGTGTTTTATGGTCCAGGTATATCCTCTTATCTCTGTGTTCTATGGTCCAGGTATATCCTCTTATCTCTGTGTTCTATGGTCCAGGTATATCCTCTTATCTCTGTGTTCTATGGTCCAGGTATATCCTCTTATCTCTGTGTTTTATGGTCCAGGTATATCCTCTTATCTCTGTGTTTTATGGTCCAGGTATATCCTCTTATCTCTGTGTTCTATGGTCCAGGTATATCCTCTTATCTCTGTGTTTTATGGTCCAGGTATATCCTCTTATCTCTGTGTTTTATGGTCCAGGTATATCCTCTTATCTCTGTGTTCTATGATCCAGGTATATCCTCTTATCTCTGTGTTTTATGGTCCAGGTATATCCTCTTATCTCTGTGTTCTATGGTCCAGGTATATCCTCTTATCTCTGTGTTCTATGGTCCAGGTATATCCTCTTATCTCTGTGTTCTATGGTCTAGGTATATCCTCTTATCTCTGTGTTTTATGGTCCAGGTATATCCTCTTATCTCTGTGTTTTATGGTCCAGGTATATCCTCTTATCTCTGTGCTCTATGGTCCAGGTATATCCTCTTATCTCTGTGTTCTATGATCCAGGTGTATCCTCTTATCTCTGTGTTCTTTGGTCCAGGTGTAACCTCACATCTGTGGTTCTATGGTCCAGGTGTAACCTGTTTCTCTGTGGTTCTATGGTCCAGGTGTAACCTCTGTTCTCTCTGTGGTTCTATGGTCCAGGTGTAACCTCTGTTCTCTCTGTGGTTCTATGGTCCAGGTGTAACCTCTGTTCTCTCTGTGGTTCTATGGTCCAGGTGTAACCTCTGTTCTCTCTGTGGTTCTATGGTCCAGGTGTAACCTCTGTTCTCTCTGTGGTTCTATGGTCCAGGTGTACCAGATGGACACGGGCCACTATCTGTGCAGGAACAAGTACTACGGCCGCAGCCTGTCCATCGAGGGCTTCCGCCATGCCCTCTACCAGTTCATGCACAACGGGACGTCGCTCAGGAAGGATCTGTTTGAGCCCATGCTGTGTAAGCTACGCAGCCTGAAGGCCGTTCTTGAGAGACAGACCACCTACCGTTTCTACTCCTCCTCCCTGCTCATCATCTATGAGGGGAAGGAGCCTGAGCTGGCCCACGTCTGGCAGAAAGCACCACAGGAAACCTGGCAGCAGAAAGCATCACCACCACAGGCCCCGGCAGAGCCCTGGGAAAACCAGAAACCACCAGCACCACAGCCAGCAGCTGAGGTGCCCTCAGAGAAGGAGGTGGTGGTCAACCCAGGGGTAGGAATCCAAGGTGTCCAAGGACTGGGGTTAGGAGTGAGGCTCCAAGGTGTCCAAGGACCGGGGTTAGGAGTGAGGCTCCAAGGTGTCCAAGGACCGGGGTTAGGAGTGAGGCTCCAAGGTGTCCAAGGACCGGGGTTAGGAGTGAGGCTCCAAGGTGTCCAAGGACCGGGGTTAGGAGTGGGGCTCCAAGGTGTCCAAGGACCGGGGTTAGGAGTGAGGCTCCAAGGTGTCCAAGGACCGGGGTTAGGAGTGAGGCTCCAAGGTGTCCAAGGACCGGGGTTAGGAGTGGGGCTCCAAGGTGTCCAAGGACCGGGGTTAGGAGTGAGGCTCCAAGGTGTCCAAGGACCGGGGTTAGGAGTGAGGCTCCAAGGTGTCCAAGGACCGGGGTTAGGAGTGAGGCTCCAAGGTGTCCAAGGACCGGGGTTAGGAGTGAGGCTCCAAGGTGTCCAAGGACCGGGGTTAGGAGTGGGGCTCCAAGGTGTCCAAGGACCGGGGTTAGGAGTGAGGCTCCAAGGTGTCCAAGGACCGGGGTTAGGAGTGGGGCTCCAAGGTGGAGTCCTCCAAGGGGCCCATGGACCGGGGTTAGGTGTGGGGCTCCAAGGTGGAGTCCTCCAAGGTGTCCAAGGACTGGGGTTAGGAGTGGGGCTCCAAGGTGGAGTCCTCCAAGGTGTCCAAGGACCGGGGTTAGGAGTGGGGCTCCAAGGTGTCCAAGGACCGGGGTTAGGAGTGAGGCTCCAAGGTGTCCAAGGACCGGGGTTAGGAGTGAGGCTCCAAGGTGTCCAAGGACCGGGGTTAGGAGTGGGGCTCCAGGGTGGAGTCCTCCAAGGGGCCCATGGACTGACAGAAGCCCCTCTCCAGCCCCTCCAGCTGCCCCAGGCTGTACCATCTCCACCAGAATGCCCCCCCACCCCCACCACTCCACAGCCACAGCAGCCCCACCATGCGCCTCTCCTGCCCCCTCCACCTCTGCCCTCAGACCCCCACGCCCCCTCTCCCCCGCTACCATGCCCCTCCAGCCCTAGCTTAAGTGTGGACGTCCGCATGATAGACTTTGCCCACAGCACCTTCAAAGGTTTCCGTGACGACCAGACAGTGCACGACGGGCCGGATCGGGGCTACGTGTTTGGACTGGAGAGCCTCATCAAGATCCTGGAGGGCCTCAGGGAGGAGAACCTGTAGCAGCCGAACCTGGGACTGCGTCTCAAATGGATGGAAACCTCTATTCCCTATATAGTGCACAACTTTTGACCAGGGCCCACAGGGTGTTAGCGTGTCTTCTTCCTCTTGAAAAAATAAGTTACAAAATAAAACCCAGGCTGCTTCCAAAAAAGGCACCTATTCCTATAAGGATCGTGTGAAAAGTAAAGTACTATGTAGGGATTGGCGTGCCATTTGGAACGTACCAAACATCATTCAGGAGAAGGAAAGCTGTACATGACACATCTTCATCCTCCCTCTTCAGATGTCCTCCTCCCCACTACCCTATCCTCAATTATTCTATTTTGGAGAAAACAGGAAACAAAAATAAAGAAAGAAACCGTGAGACGTTTTGGAGAAAGAAAAGCACATTATTAATCTGTAATAATGAGGACCTGATGGAGCAGTGATCTGTAATAATGAGGACCTGATGGAGCAGTGATCTGTAATAATGAGGACCTGATGGAGCAGTGATCTGTAATAATGAGGACCTGATGGAGCAGTGATCTGTAATAATGAGGACCTGATGGAGCAGTGATGTGTAATAATGAGGACCTGATGGAGCAGTGATCTGTAATAATGAGGACCTGATGGAGCAGTGATCTGTAATAATGAGGACCTGATGGAGCAGTGATCTGTAATAATGAGGACCTGATGGAGCAGTGATCTGTAATAATGAGGACCTGATGGAGCAGTGATGTGTAATAATTAGGATCTGATGGAGCAGTGATGTGTAATAATGAGGACCTGATGGAGCAGTGATCTGTAATAATGAGGACCTGATGGAGCAGTGATCTGTAATAATGAGGACCTGATGGAGCTGTGATGTGTATTCATAAGGATCTGACGGAGCAGTGATGGAATGGATGGAAGGCCGCTGTATGTCTATGCTACTGTCTGACAGTAAAGGTGAAAGGTTGTGACCTTAAACTGTAAAGGACAATCCTTTCTGACTGTTGTGCTCCTCCTAGATTAGAGACACGTGAGAAACTTAAAGGGAGCATCTACAGCCCTGTGTGTATCCTATTAATCATCCTGGACAGAAATGGCTGCCATTCCTCTGAGGGAAACATAAAAAGGGCAATGTCTGCCTTGTGGGTTTGTCGCCACTGTGTGGCCAACTGAAGTATTGCATTGAAGAAAGGCACAGGATGAGGTCAGGGTTTGGTTTTGAAGGTAGCGCAGCCACTGCTCAGAGCAAGGCCAGGTCCTGTCTCTGTCCCAAATGGCATCCTTATTCCCTTTATAGTGCACTACTTTTGACCAGGGCCCATAGGGAAACCCATAGGTCTCTGGTCAAAAGTAGTGCACTATATAGGAGATGGGTGCCATTTGGGACATATCCCTGTCTCTGCTGTGGGACTGGTAGAGAGACTGAAGTGGGGGGGGGGGGGGACTTAGCTAAATCTCCATACAGCTGTATTCCTATCAGGGGTTTAATAAATGTGCAGCTTTGCTTACACGGTGATGTTTGTCATGAAAACGTTACTGTGAAGAAAGCAAGGGTTAATATATACTTGGCCCTACTTCTTAATAAGAGGTTGAAAAATACATAAAACCCAGGGCACCTCCGAAATGGCACCCTATTCCCTATCTAGTGCATTACTTTTGATCAGAGCCTTATGGGTATCCCTGGTCAAAAGTAGTGCACTACATAATGGACTAGGCCCCAGCCTTCAGGCTTCAATTGAAATACAACACAGCTCACATGGTCATCTAATTTATTAAAAGTCAAAGTTTTATTATGTTGCTTTTTATAGTTAGTATCTCTTATTCCTTAGAGCCAACGACCGTTTCATTTAAAGGTATCCAACTCATTTTCGAACGTTGCTATGGGCACAGCCAAACAACGGAAGTGAATTAGTTGACTTCCGCTTTACTTCCCTACCGCGGTGCGCCAATTGGCAAACTTGACAGAGTCATTTATTTGAGTCAAAGAGATTAAAAGTCAAGTAAACAAGTATAAGTGTAATGTTATATTATATTATTGAATTCAAGTTCGCTAACGTTAGCTATACCTACTAGTAGGCTAGTTCTGTTGTGATAATAACGTTAGCTAGACCTACTAGTAGGCTAGTTCTGTTGTGGCAGAGTTAAGGCCCGGGCCATCCACCAAGCCAATAACTATAATGATAAACTATAGGCTACATAACTTGAAAACGTTGGTGAGCATTCTCACTAGAGGGAAGTTTGTTTTTCGTTCTACAGTCCTACACATGTCAATCAACGGATCAACGCATCCTACTGCAAGCCGCTATTAATAAAGTGGTAACACAGGACCATTCAGTGTTTTCAGGGTGTTTATTGTCATAGTGACAACTGCAAATAATAGGCTACTTTAATGTACATGTCTGCCTAATGAAAAACAATATAGTAACTAGTATTTAAATGTAGCAATTCAACAACAAACGCTGTTTAGCCTGCACATATTTTACAGCATGTCATCATTGCCTCATTGCTCAAGTAGTTTGCAAGTGATTTCCATTTATCTAATGGTTGTCAATGCCTTTGGGTCTTTTTCACTGTTTTCACTCATCTCTGTATGTCCTGTGTAACTATTTGCAATGCATCAGTGCAACAATGTTCTCACGCGGCCAAAAGTGATCACAACAATGCATCAAAAGCCTGCCGTTTTTAATGCATATTCATGTCTCTCCTCAACTTTTCCCAACATGCATTTTCAATGATCTAGGCCTGTTTTACATTCAGCAATTAGCAAGAGCAAGCCTGCTTCTTTCCCCGAATAGGCTATTAGGCCTAGTATAAAAAAAGGAATCAAAATAAATATCCTGTAGCTTTTGTAGCCTCTAGCTTTTCCTGGCATTTCACGAGAAGAGGAAAATGCTTGCGTAGCCGATAGCCTGTTGCGCACAGGAACAGCTGGAAGGAAGAGAGAGGCTAGTGAAGTGGAGCCGAAGTAAGAAGCAAAATATTAGCTAGATATTAGGGCTATAGGCTAAATATTTACCTGCCAAAGTGCAAGAAAAATCAGTTAACAGATTATGAAATTGCAGATCCGTAGTGCGTCCCTCCAGGCTGTGCTCTGTGGTCCCTGGGCACGCAAAGCTTCACTATTGACTAGTCCTACGTTTTTCGACAATAGCATTATTCTACCTGGGCTACAACAACATTGTATTATTGTTTATCAAGTGAGTACACCATTTTTGTCCATAGGCTGTATTGATCTAGGCTAATTTGAATAACCGCTCACACTCCTGTTTTGTTTCCTGCCGAAATAACGGAGTAGCCTACAGCCTGATAACGCAACCGTCTGGGTCTATTCTCGACCGTTTAGCCGGTCCAGAAAGGTACACTAGCAGGCCACTCATATGGCGTAGGGCTGTTTTGTCAGGGTGTAACCCGGTGTTGAGATATGCCGACTATAGGAAAATATGGGCTTCTCCTTTCCAACTCCCCGCCCGTTAATGCAGTAGGCTATTTTACATTCAGCAAGCGTGCATTTCTCCTCCCAATAGGATATCAGTAGACTAAAGAAAATATTTCTAAATAAATAAATGACCAACAAGCTTTTGTAGTCTCGCTTTTCCTGGGACTCTACAAGATTTAAGAGGAATAGCCGTGTCAGCGGAGAGGCCAGGTGCGTCATTACGCAACAGAACAACGAAGGACAGACAGGCTCCAGATGTAGCCTGTAGCCAAAGTAAGAAGCGTATTCATATTAACCCATAATTCATAAGCTCGATGTTAGGTTTAATACTGCAGTGAATATCCAGTTAATTTACACAGCGAAAGAAACAATTGTTTCGTAGGTTAGATAGCCTACACTGTGCGCTCCCTCCCAGTCCCCGGGTAGGCCTACACAGCTCCAAAAGCTACCCTTTTGTTTTTGTATTTGTATTTATTAAGGATCCCCATTACTCTTCCTGGGGTCATGCAACATTAAGGCAGTTATATACATTTTAAAATATTACATGACGTTATATTTCACAACACTTTATCCAATACATTTAGTGTGTTCCCTCAGGCCACTACTTGTCAGTATTTTAGGGACAAGAAATGTATCCTACCTAGGATGAAACAACACAACGTAATGAAGAATGTTATTGTTTTCAAGTGAGTATAAAACTAGTCTAAGCTGTAAACTGCATTGAATAGCCTATGTCATTTGAATAACTGCTCAAAAGCCTGCCGTTTTGAATACATATTCATTTCGAAATAACTGCAACTAACCTGCCTGATTGGGAAACCATTTGGAACAGTTATGGGTTTGTTCTCGGTAGTTTAGCCTACAAGGTCCAGGCACATTATCAGGACAGTAATATGGTGTATTTTGTCATGACGTATCAGCTAACAGGAACATGCTAATGCAGGGATTTCCAGTGGCGCGCATATGAATTATGATAATGTTCGAGTGCGGAGGAAGTTGTATCCATGGTTTCAGCGTTTGGCTTCCGGTGTTTTAAAAGCGTTCGAAAATGAGGTGGATATAATATTATTATTTGAATATTTTCTTTGCTTATTTCTCTTCATCACTCCCTCCCTCTACCAGTCTGGTAGTTAGGCCCGCCCAGGTATACCATTGGGGCATTGTATAACACGTATCCTTTAGTCCAGACTCCTTGATGCCCCTCCCTGTTTTACAAACAAAGCCTTTCTTTCATTTTATGATCCTGAAAAGATACAATCTCTTTCCTTTTTAATTTGCACTGTAGAAGGTGTATTGAAAGCATCAAAAGCATGATATTTTCTTCTTTTTATACTACTAGTTTTCTTTTGGGGCGGTTCAATCACGTCAAGGGCCAGACTAGAAACAACTCTACAGACCTGGGTTCAAATAGTATTCAAAGTAATTTTAAATACACTGCTCAAAAAAAAGGGAACACTTAAACAACACAATGTAACTCCAAGTCAATCACACTTCTGTGAAATCAAACTGTCCACTTAGGAAGCAACACTGATTGACAATACATTTCACATGCTGTTGTGCAAATGGAATAGACAACAGGTGGAAATTATAGGCAATTAGCAAGACACCCCCAATAAAGGACTGGTTTTGCAGGTGGTGACCACAGACCACTTCTCAGTTACTATGCTTCCTGGCTGATGTTTTGGTCACTTTTGAATTCTGGCGGTGCTTTCACTCTAGTGGTAGCATGAGACGGAGTCTACAACCCACACAAGTGGCTCAGGTAGTGCAGCTCATCCAGGATGAGCTGCAATGGCACAATGCGAGCTGTGGCAAGAAGGTTTGCTGTGTCTGTCAGCGTAGTGTCCAGAGCATGGAGGCGCTACCAGGAGACAGGCCAGTACATCAGGAGACGTGGAGGAGGCCGTAGGAGGGCAACAACCCAGCAGCAGGACTGCTACCTCCGCCTTTGTGCAAGGAGGAGCAGGCGGAGCACTGCCAGAGCCCTGCAAAATGACCTCCAGCAGGCCACAAATGTGCATGTGTCTGCTCAAACGGTCAGAAACAGACTCCATGAGGGTGGTATGAGTGCCCGACGTCCACAGGTGGGGGTTGTGCTTACAGCCCAACACCGTACAGGACGTTTGGCATTTGCCAGAGAACACCAAGATTGGCAAATTCGCCACTGGCGCCCTGTGCTCTTCACAGATGAAAGCAGGTTCACACTGAGCACGTGACAGACGTGACAGAGTCTGGAGACGCCGTGGAGAACGTTCTGCTGCCTGCAACATCCTCCAGCATGACCGGTTTGGCGGTGGGTCAGTCATGGTGTGGGGTGGCATTTCTTTGGGGGGCCGCACAGCCCTCCATGTGCTCGCCAGAGGTAGCCTGACTGCCATTAGGTACCGAGATGAGATCCTCAGACCCCTTGTGAGACCATATGCTGGTGCGGTTGGCCCTGGGTTCCTCCTAATGCACGACAATGCTAGACCTCATGTGGCTGGAGTGTGTCAGCAGTTCCTGCAAGAGGAAGGCATTGATGCTATGGACTGGCCCGCCCGTTCCCCAGACCTGAATCCAATTGAGCACATCTGGGACATCATGTCTCGCTCCATCCACCAACGCCACGTTGCACCACAGACTGTCCAGGAGTTGGCGGATGCTTTAGTCCAGGTCTGGGAGGAGATCCCTCAGGAGACCATCCGCCACCTCATCAGGAGCATGCCCAGGCGTTGAAGGGAGGTCATACAGGCACGTGGAGGCCACACACACTACTGAGCCTCATTTTGACTTGATTTAAGGACATTACATCAAAGTTGGATCAGCCTGTAGTGTGGTTTTCCACTTTAATTTTGAGGGTGACTCCAAATCCAGACCTCCATGGGTTGATACATTTTGATTTCCATTGATAATTTTTGTGTGATTTTGTTGTCAGCACATTCAACTATGTAAAGAAAAAAACTATTTAATAAGATTATTTCATTCATTCAGATCTAGGATGTGTTATTTTAGTGTTCCCTTTATTTTTTTGAGCAGTGTACTTTTAGCTGGGTTTGATTGAAAAATAAAATAAAACCCAGGGTATGTCCGAAATTGCACCCTATTCCCTTGCTAAATGTAACCACCAATAGAATAGTATCAAAACTGCAAATCCCGCCTATGACCTGGCACTCCAGGCAAGCAGGCTAAAGCGAACGCTCAAAGTATTTGAAAGATTGTGGTATCTGACCCCAGGTCTGCTCCTCTCTCCCACCACCGATACACAGTGGACCCTTGTTCTCCATTTTAGCATTATGTAGCAGAACGATAGTAGAGACTCCGCTCCTCCACCACTCTCTCACCCTCTTCTTCTCCCGTGTCCTCCCTCTGTTCCTCAGCCCACTCACCATGGAGGGAGAGAGTCTGTCAGTCTAGTGTCAGTCAGTTGGGTTAGGATGTCTCGCTCTGTGTAGATTGGTTTGAACAATGTCGCACTGTAGCCATAAGTCACTTTGCTAAAATTAATGTGGATTATTTTTCTTCTTCTCTGCTCTGGCACGATGCAGGTCTCGTCTTAGTTTAATATCTTTGACAGGGTTGCAAAAATCTGGTAAGTTAATCAAAATTCCCAGATTTTCCACAAATCCCGGTTGGAAGATTCACGGAATCAGAGGATGGAATAAGTAGGAAATCCAGAATCATCCTATCAGGATTTCTGGAAAACCTGGGAATTTTGGGAACGTTACCAGAACTTTGCTACCCTACTCTGACAACAAAGCACTAGGATGCTATAATATCATATTTTTACATCTAACTAATATTCTCTACTGCTACACAAGCACATAAACTGACTTGGATGTGGGCAGAACTGTAAAAGCTCTCAATAATTTCGACACATGCAATCAATGTTGGAAAACAGACACTGTTGAATTACTGGATCTCTATTGGTTTAGAGATGTATCTGTCTACTACATGCATGCTGATTTCTATTCTGATTCTAGAACCAATTCTATTTGTGTTTCTATGTGTGCTCCCTAGTTCTGGACATTTGGCATTATGGAGAAAATAGTCTCCTGAAAAAGTCACAATTCCATTTCACAACTGTTAAAAGTTGTGTTGTCGTCTTCTTACCCCCAGCGTTCCAAACTCATTCGTATTTATTGAAGACCTTTTCTTCAAACTCTTATTCAAATGGAAAAAATATGATAATGGAATTTCCACCTGTGGGGAAGGAGGCCTCTTTATCAGTCTACTTGGCAGGGCTTTGTAATGTGTTGTCCAAAAATACATTGTTCGGGTTGATTAACCTGGAAAAAATGCTTTGGAGGAACAAAATAGTCTTAGGTGGAAGGAAAAAATTATTTCAAGATGCCCAAAGATATGTATTTTCAAAGTAGCTTGCTAGACATACTTTACTATCTTCCAAAAACGGGAAATAGTGTTATTTTAATTTGTTTTAACCTTTTAAAAACGGGGCATTTGTCTTAAATGAAGTATGTTAAAGGAAAAGAGCACTGCAGTGAAACAAACCACAAAACTTGCGCTGTGCCAGAGACAAAGATTGCGTTCCAAATGCCACCCTCTTCCCACTATATAATAGTGCACAACTTTTGACTTGAGCCCTATGGGTCTTTGGTCAAATGTATGGCCCTATGAAGGGGATAGGGTGTCGTTGTGGACTCATCCAAAGATTAAGGAATAATAATCTGAAAGTAATAAAAGAGGGAAAGAAGAATCCACAAGTCTATAAAGGGATCTGGAAGAAGAAGTGGTGGAAGTTATTTGTCTTTCATAGATCTGAGAAATTACTTGTAGAAGAAAAAATATATTACCCCAAAAGTATCTTTTTCCGTTGTTGTTGCATGGATGGATATTTTTTTACGAATTATAATGACATCTTTATGACAATTTTGAATGTGCGCTATAAAACAATTTATTTAAGAAATAAATATTGGTGTTGTTTTTGTCTGTTTGCTTGCTTTATTTGTATTTTATTCATATTATCTAGTCTCTGAAAATCTCAGACCTAGGGAAACCGCACTAGTGTGTGCTGGAACATTGTTAATGTGGGAGGCAACCCGTCTGCCTAGGGAGACTATGTACTATCTAAAAAGGTTGCAGACACACACACTTAGCAGCCTGTATATCCTCAAAGAGCAAGCAGGGGTGACGGCGGCAAGAAGAAACGAACAAGGAAGAAACCTTCAGAGGAACCAGACTCCAGCGGGCGAAAGTTGCATCCACCGGCTGTGAACATTCATAATTAGTGGACTGTTACATACTGTACTTGACTTGTCCCTGTTTGACTTCACCAACCTAATCAAGTGATTTGAAATTGTCTCGACATTACATGGGACTATTTTAGTCTTATATCTATAATGAATGCATTTATGCAACAACATTTGGTATTATAAAAAAAATAAGTGTACCCGTTTTTATTGTGGCTGTGTCTAGTGTTGGGGGAAGCTACTGTGAAAATATAGTTTACCAAGCTACCAATTACTTCACACTGGAAGAAGTTAAGCTACACTAAAGAAACATTTTGGTCACTTAACTCAAGTTAATTTGGATGTAATGAACAACTTTTTCAAACTACTTCGTGAAAAATTATACCTAAATCTGAAAAGTAATAGACTACAAATTGCAGATCACTCTGGAGTCAGATGTTAACAGAATGTGTGATTTTGCCTATTAAACACAAAAACTATTTTTCAAGTGAGAATCAGGCAGGTCTGATGCCGAAAAAGAAAGGAAATGCTTGCCTACTTTACCCATATTTTATGCAAAAAGAGTACTAGTGTCTAGTTCCTGTAGTTAGCTACACCACTACAAGGCAAAAAAAAACGAATTAACTACTTAAAACACTACCAACATTTGAATTTAGTTCAACTATCACCAAGCTACGGCAAAATCTAATTAAATTACTAGTTGAACTAGGTACAGCTAATTTATTTCGCTACTCCCCAACCAATTATATACGTGTATTCACTAGATGACTGACAAGGGGCGCTGTTCTGAAGTCACCGTCCGCCATTATGATGCTCCTCATAAGAACCAGGCTCCATAGGAATCTACAGTATATCAATGTAATGTTTCAAGGACAAAAATAAATGTAAGTATTTATTTGTTGTAGTGAGGACTGCAACATAAGAACTCTATAAAACATTCTAAAACTTTTTTATATTTTAAATGTTTATTGACAAACGATAGGCGTCTGTTCAGTTCATACAATACTATGTATTGTTTAAAAAAACATGTATCTACCAAAACCTGTAGAAATGAAAACCTGTAGCTAGATAGGTCACCTCTCTACACTACAAAGCAATACAATGTTGATCGCTGTAATGCAAAGCTGGAGAATTGAATGCATTCAATGTTATTGAATATTGTTTTCAATATTGCTGACCAATTTAAGATCAATCTGATGTAAAGTTACTCCCCCATGAAGACAGTAAAAAGAAATGTCAAGATCAATAAATGACTCTTTGTACAATAAACCTAGGAACTGGTTCACTAGTGAGCCTGTAAAAATCACTGGGTTCACTGGTGACCTTTTGTATACATCATGTCATCATTGTTGCCAGGTCTAGCTAAAATATCTAGCCCAATGAGCACTCAAAACCTGCCCACAAGGCCTGAAAACTAGCCCCTCCCCCAAAAATGTTTTGCAGCAAGAGAGGAGTTGCCACATTTATCCAAAGAACCCTTTTCCCATAACGATATGGAGCGAATTATCGACATAATTTGTAATGACGTAGGCTAAGAAGCAAAATTAGGTTTGGCTCCCGAGTGGCGCAGTGGTCTATGGCACTGCATCTCAGTGCTTGAGGTGTCACTACAGACCCCCTGGTTCGATTCCAGGCTGTATCACAACCGGCCGTGATTGGGAGTCCCATAGGGCGGCGCACAATTGGCTCAGCGTCGTCCGGGTTTGGCCGGTGTAGACCGTCATTGTAAATAAGAATTTGTTCTTAACTGACTTGCCTAGTTAAATAAATAAAAAATAAATAAAAATAACCCTTAGCCGTGGTACATATACCACAAACCCCTGAGGTGCCTTAATGCTATTATAAACTGGTTACCAACGTAATTAGAACAGTATAAATACATTTGTCATACCCATGGTACACTGTCTGATATACCACGTCTTTCAATCAATCAGCATTCAGGGCTCCAACCACCCAGTTTCTAATTAAGCAATAAGGGGGTGTGGTATATATTTTTATTTAACTAGGCGAGTCAGTTAAGAACAAATTCTTATTTACAATGACAGCCTACACCAGCCAAACCCGGGCCAATTGTGCGCCGCCCCTATGGGACTCCCAATCACGGCCAGTTGTGATACAGCCTGGAATCGAACCAGGATGTCTGTAGTGACGCCTCAAGCGCTGAGCCTTACACCGCTGCGCCACTCAGCCAATATACCAAGGCTAATGGCTGTTCTTAGGCACAACCAACATAATTAGAGCATTCAGGGCTCGAACTACCCAGTTTATAATTGTACATAAATCCAGTTTGCGCATGTGCATAACTATAGATCAATCCGACAGGAGAGTTTGGGTGATAAAAGTTGGACAGAGGCTCTCGATCTCTCCCGAGTGGCGCAGCGGTCTAAGGCACTGCATCTCAGTGCTTGAGGTGTCACTACAGACTCACAGGTTCAATTCCAGGCTGTATCACAACCGGCTGTGATTGGGAGTCCCATAGGGCAGCGCACAATTGGCCCAGCGTTGGCCGTCATTGTAAATAAGAATTTGTTCTAAACTGACTTGCCTAGTTAAATAAATAAAATAAAAAATCTCTGTGCAAAAAACACTTGGACGAACTTCAAAAAAGGAATGTTATATTCTGCCATTCTTATGTGCCAGATGTTAACTACATTTAGTAATGAATAAATTGGCTACATTTCCTTAAATTGACAATTCTATGAATTGTCTTGAGGAAGTTCTACATTTACACAGTCCCTGTTAGCAAAAGGTGTCAGCTAGAGATGACCTGCAGGAGCATGCAGGGATTTGGACTCTTGCATGACGTCTACTTTGATACTAATTAGCATTTTCGAATCTGAGCGTAAATCAAGCTGTATATATTGATAAAAGTCACCTTGTCCGAGATAAAATGTATATGGTTATCAAAACGTCAGCCAGAGTAAACCTACACAAAACACAGCCCTTATTTTAAGTGATTCTAAAATGAATGGTGGAAAAACAATTGGGAAAATTTCCCTGTTTGACCGCTAGGTTTTATGGGTATTATGACACTGCCACTGTGGGGCTCTATACTGACAAGATACACGTCTCTCCGCCCTATCAATAGGAGTGGTTGTCCACAAAGCAGCATGGCAGGCTGTCTAGCGCCCGCCAATCCTTTCTTTGGATTGGTGGATACATCTCATTATTGTAATTATTTTTTGAATATTCGATGAGGGTTGTTGACGTCAACCGCATGAATTCAATGGAGAGAGAGTCTACGCTACTAGCCTCATGACATGAATATTCATATCCATCTCGAGACAACTCCGATATAAAGTGTTTTTTCTCCAAGTTGCCAGGATGTCACGTGTCCTACTTATATCAGTACACTCATAACAACTTAAACATTATGAAACTTCTATTAGATCAAATAAACCTCACGTAGCAAGTAAGCCATTAATTTTTTTGTTGACCAAATTCGACACTCTCATTGACCTCCACACAAAAACTCCTTGCTTGGTGGGAGAAACAATTCCACCTGCTGGCGGGAGAGTTGGGCCTCTCTCTTCCTCTTCCTCTTCCTCTCTGTTACCACTCAAAACGCGCCCATTATGACACCTCAGACGTTGACCACCTATCATGTTGTGCCATTTTGGGGGTCCCAATCACTGTCGTTTACTCACATATTGTGGTAAATGTTATGTTTTGCAGGTTGTCGATGTTTGTTTGCATGTCCATTCACTTAAATAAACAATATTGTAAGACAAAAATGTATATAAATAAAAACAGTGCCATTTTGACAGCACTTCCTAGCCACGTTGTTTTTCTCTGATTGGTCAAAAATAAAAAGGGGCGCGGCCAAAAAAAGGATTTGAGACATTTATTTTTATTTATTTTTCTATTATCGGCTAGGGTTGCTAATAAAAGGCAAAGTAAAACGCATGTTTGGATATCATGATAAAACAATGCACTCCTATAGTCTCAAATAATTCACATTATATTCACATTTATGCATTTTGAGCCACACCGGCAAAAGGTGAAGGGCATCTTTTATTCCAATGTTCCTTGACGTTACGAGTTGTAGTCGAAAGGCATTGTGGTCTAGATCCGCCCACTCGGACAGATTTTGAAGTGTTTCTTGTCTTGTCATTCAAGGATTTAAAGCCCGTTTTACATGTTGTTTAGTGGCTACGTGGCATATAGCTACATGGTCAGTTATACCTATTTCTTGACGCTTTGAAGAAACAAGTTGGCAAAGGGTTGATTAACTTTTATGAGTGAGTTTTGTTTGTCTTTGTACTTTGTTGTTTTAGCTACCATCCAGCTAGCTAGCCAACTAACGATTGTTGCCTAGCTAGCTACTGTACGTTAGCTAGGTAGCTGTATGAAGTTTGATTAGCTAGTGATTTAGAGTTTGTTTTTTCTAGATTTATCTTTCTTTTCAGTAGATCGTTTTGAAGTTCCTCAACTCACTAGCAATCATGCTTGATGTTTATTTCATTTGCCAGTTTCATGTTTCATTCATTTTGCTAGCTTCGATAGCTAGCTAACCAAGACCGGACGCTAACTAGCTAACTTAGGTAGTTAACTAAATTAGCTGCCTGTGAGTTGAAATCACTGTGATGGTTTACTCATATCAGTTGAACATCCTTTGTTATTATCTTGGTATATTTGTCTAGACAGACAATTAGTTAGCTAACCAGCTAGCTTGCTCCTAGGATGAGGAAGTCAGAAAAATAGCACCTGTAAAGGTGCAGATAGTTAGCTGACTGGGGTGTATTCATGTACAATTAAATGATTTCTAGTATGTTGTAAGGCTATTGGCATTGTGCCATCAAGGGCAATCGCTTACTAGGGGAGTGAATGAGGGTGACCGCCCACGAAACTGTCAACACTTGCACAACTAGACTGCTATACATAGAATAACTTTTTTTAAAGGGGTAAACCTAATATTACACATGTTCAGCCCTGGTTTGGTCAATACAATTCAATCTAAACAACAAATGTTTCTGAACACACTTCTTTAACAGCGTCACCTCTGAATCCACTGTTGTTGACTGCTTTAGTACAGTAATCGATGACTCGCTCTTGTTTCGATTATTATTGTATCTAGGCGCCACTCTAACCTCAATCTCCCAGGATTTGATGCTTGCTGCCACCCTGCTCTCTTTAACCCATTGATGACCCCATCTCGTACTGGGCCAAGATGAAAGCTCTGATCCTAGTGGGTGGCTATGGAACCAGACTCCGGCCTCTAACCCTCAGTGTTCCTAAACCACTGGTGGAGTTTGCCAACAAACCCATCCTTCTGCATCAAGTTGAAGCCCTGGTCAAGGTTAGTGACTCTTACAACCTGTCATTGTGAATATTCATTCGTCATTGATGTATAATCGACCTACTGTAACATTCACATGTACAGTGTAGATGGATTGGCTGTACCTAGTACAGTATGCATACGTATTGTTTACACAATTTAACATGGGAGAATATCTCATTGACAACAAGCAGGAGCACTGTTTTGTTAGTAGTCTAAACAAGACCTGGAAGGATTGCTCTGGCTGCTGTTGGGTCTCAAGGCTGACTAGTGAGTCGTACAACCTGCCGTCATGTACATTCATACATCATGGATTTATAATCTATCTGGTAGATGGATTATAAATCTACTGTAACATTCACATGTACAGTGTAAATGGTTGTACCTACCTACTCTAGTACAATGCAATATACAATATCCAGGAAAGCAAAGTGGCCACTAGCCTAAACAAGACCTGGAAGTATTCCTCTGCCGTTGGACTCCAAGGCCAAGTCTGTGTATGTTGTTTATTCTGTGTCTGACTGTCGACAGGCTGGAGTTAACCATGTAATCCTGGCTGTGAGTTACATGTCAGATCTGTTGGAGCGAGAGATGAGGGTTCAGGAAGAGAGGGTAAGGCTTTCTCCTGTTGTCAATGTATCTATTGTTTTTTTGTATTTGAGCTTTTTGTCTAAACTAATTACTAAGTACTTGACCCACGTACTGTTTCTGTTTACAGCTTGGTATTAGAATCTCCCTGTCACACGAGAAGGAACCACTTGGAACAGGTACGGCGTATACAGTCATTAGTCTGCTCCTGCAAGTTAGGGAGAAATCTCACCAGACCGTTTGTCGGTGTGCACAGTACAGGGCCGTTGGCTTGCTGTCGGCGCGGTGTGTTATAGGGACCACCCGCCGTTGGCAACTGACGGATGTAATTTTTGTGAGTTTCTACATGTACACTGTTTCATGAGCAACTTGGTCTGACAACTTGGATGGAAAATTACTGAGGATAATAGCGGACGATATTGCCACTCCTATTTGCCATATCGTCAATCTTTGCCTACAAGAAAGTGTGTGCCCTCAGGCCTGGAGGGAAGCAAAAGTCATTCCGCTACCCAAGAATAGTGAAGCCCCCTTTACTGGCTCAAATAGCCGACCAATCAACCTGTTACCAACCCTTAGTAAACTTTTGAAAAAAATTGTGTTTGACCAGATACAATGCTATTTTACAGTTAACAAATTAACAGACTTTCAGCATGCTTATAGGGAAGGACATTCAACAAGCACTTACACAAATTACTGATGATTAGCTGAGAGAAATTGATGATAAAAATATTGTGGGAGCTGCTTTGTTAGACTTCAGTGTAGCTTTTGACATTATTGATTATAGTCTGCTGCTGGAAAAACATATGTGTAATGGCTTTACACCCCCTGCTATATTGTGGATAAAGGGGTACCTGTCTAATAGAACACAGAGGGTGTTCTTTAATGGAAGCCTCTCCAACATAATCCAGGTAGAATCAGGAATTCCCCAGGGCAGCTGTCTAGGCCCCTTACTTTTTTCAATCTTTACTAACGACATGCCACTGGCTTTGAGTAAAGCCAGTGTGTCTATGTATGCGGATGACTCAACACTACAGTCGTGGTCAAATGTTTTGAGAATGACACAAGTATTGGTCTTCACAAAGTTTGCTGCTTCAGTGTTTTTAGATATTTTTTTCAGATGTTACTATGGTATACTGAAGTATAATTACAAGCATTCCATAAGTGTCAAAGGCTTTTATTGACAATTACATTAAGTTTATGCAAAGAGTCAATATTTGCAGTGTTGACCCTTCTTTTTCAAGACCTCTGCAATCTGCCCTGGCATGCTGTCAATTCACTTCTGGGCCAGATCCTGACTGATGGCAGCCCATTCTTGCATAATCAATGCTTGGAGTTTATCAGAATTTGTGGGTTTTTGTTTGTCCACCCGCCTCTTGAGGATTGACCACAAGTTCTCAATGGGATTAAGGTCTGGGGAGTTTCCTGGCCATGGACCCAAAATTTCGATGTTTTGTTCCCGAGCCACTTAGTTATCACTTTTGCCTTATGGCAAGGTGCTCCATCATGCTGGAAAAGGCATTGTTCGTCACCAAACTGTTCTTGGATGGTTGGGAGAAGTTGCTCTCGGAGGATGTGTTGGTAACATTCTTTATTCATGGCTGTGTTCTTAGGCAAAATTGTGAGTGAGCCCACTCCCTTGGCTGAGAAGCAACCCCACACATGAATGGTCTCAGGATGCTTTACTGTTGACATGACACATGACACATGACTGATGGTAGCGCTCGCTCACCTTGTCTTCTCCGGACAAGCTTTTTTCCGGATGCCCCAAACAATCGGAAAGGGGATCCATCAGAGAAAATGACTTTACCCCAGTCCTCAGCAGTCCAATCCCTGTACCATTTGCAGAATATCAGTCTGTCCCTGATGTTTTTCCTGGAGAGAAGTGGCTTCCTCGCTGCCCTTCTTGACACCAGGCCATCCTCCAAAAGTCTTCGCCTCACTGTGCGTGCAGATGCACTCACACCTGCCTGCTGCCATTCCTGAGCAAGCTCTGCACTGGTGGTGCCCCGATTCCGCAGCTGAATCAACTTTAGGAGACGGTCCTGGCGCTTGCTGGACTTTCTTGGGCGCCCTGAAGCCTTGTTCACAACAATTGAACCTCTCTCCTTGAAGTTCTTGATCCGATAAATGGTTGATTTTAGGTGCAATCTTACTAGCAGCAATATCCTTGCCTGTGAAGCCCTTTTTGTGCAAAGCAATGATGACGACACGTGTTTCCTTGCAGGTAACCATGGTTAACAGAAGAAGAACAATGATTTCAAGCACCACCCTCCTTTTAAAGCTTCCAGTCTGTTATTCTAACTCAATCAGCATGACAGAGTGATCTCCAGCCTTGTCGTCGTCAACACTCTCACCTGTGTTAACGAGATAATCATTGACATGATGTCAGCTGGTCCTTTTTGTGGCAGGGCTGAAATGCAGTGGAAATGTTTTTTTGGGATTAAGTTCATTTTCCTGGCAAAGAGGGACTTTGCAATTAATTGCAATTCATCTGATCACTCTTCATGACATTCTGGAGTATATGCAAATTGCCATCATAAAAACTGAGGCAGCAGACTTTGTGAAAATTAATATTTGTGTCATTCTCAACTTTTGACCACGACTGTATACACGTCAGTTACTACAGAGAGTGAAATTACTGCAACATTTGACAAAGAGCTTCAGTCAGTTTCAAAATGGGGGCAAGAAATAAGTTAGTCCTAAATATTTCAAAAACTAAAAGCATTGTATTTGGGACAAATCATTCACTAAACCCTATACCTCAACTAAATCTTGCAATTAATAATGTGGAAATTGAGCAAGTTGAGATGACTAAACTGCTTGGAGTAATTTGGATTGTAAACTGTCATGGTCAAAACATGTTGATGCTACAGTAGCTAAGTTGGGGAGAAGTCTGTCCATAATAAAGCGCAACTCTGCCTTCTTAACAACACTATCAACAAGGCAGGTCCTACAGGCCCTAGTTTTGTAGCACCTGGACTACTGTCCAGTCATGTGGTCAGGTGCCACAAAGAGGGATTTAGGAAAATTACAATTGGCTCAGAACAGGGCAGCACGGCTGGCCCTTAAATGTACATGGAGAGTTAACATTAATAATATTCATGTCAATCTCTCGTGGTTCAAAGTAGAGGAGAGATTGACTTTTTGTAAGAAGTGTTGACGTGTTGAATGCACCGAGCGGTCTGTTTGGAATGCTGGCACACAGCTCGGACACCCCATGCATAGCCCACGAGACATGCCACCAAAGGTCTCTTCACAGTCCCCAAGTCCAGAACAGACTATGGGAGGCGCACAGTACTACATAGAGCCATGACTACATGGAACTCTATTCCACATCAGGTAACTGATGCAAGCAGTAGAATCAAATTTAAAAAAACAGTTAAAAAATACACCTTATGGAACAGCGGGGACTGTGAAGAGACACACAGGCACAGACCAACGCATACGCGAAGTAGTGGCCTGAGGGAACACACTTAATGTGTTGTGAAATGTAATGTCATGTAATATTTTAAATTGTATATAACTGCCTTAATGTAGCTGGACCCCAGGAAGAGTAGCTGCTGCCTTGGGAGGAACTAATGGGGATCCTTAATAAATACAAAAATGAGCAGAAATAAAATATCCCAGAAATGTTCCATATGCACAAAAAGCTTATTTCTCTCAAATGTTGTGCACAAATTGGTTTACAACCCTGTTAGTGGGCTTTTCTCCTTTGCCAAGATAATCCATCCACCTGACAGGTGTGGCATATCAAGCAGCTGATTTAAACAGCATGATCATTACACAGATACCATGATGAGATCCTGAGGCCCATTGTCGTGCCATTCATTCGCTGCCATCACCTCATGTTTTAGCATGATAATGCACGGCCCCATGTCGCAAGGCCTGTACGGCCCTCCTTTTGCTGTAGTCTACGATCAGCTCCTTTGTCTTGCTCACATTGAGGGAGAGGTTGTTGTCCTGGCACCACACTGCCAGGTCTCTGACCTCCTCCCTATAGGCTGTCTCATCGTTGTCCGTGATCAGGCCTACCACTGTTGTGTCGTCAGCAAACGTAATGATGGTGTTGGAGTGGTGCTTGGCTACGCAGTCGGTGAACAGGCATTGGAGTGGGTCTGGGGTTTCCGGGATGATGGTGTTGATGTGAGCCATGACCAGCCTTTCATAGCACTTCATGGCTACAGACGTGAGTGCTACGGGTCGGTAGTCATTTAGGCAGGTTACCTTCGCTTTCTTGGGCACAGGGACTATGGTGGTCTGCTTGAAACATGTTGGTATTACAGACTCAGACAGGGACAGGTTGAAAATGTCAGTGAAGACACTTGCCAGTTTGTCCGCGCATGCTCTGAGTACACGTCCTGGTAATCCGTCTGGCCCCGCGTCCTTGTGAATGTTGACCTGTTTAAAGGTCTTGCTCACATCGGCTACGGAGAGCGTGATCACACAGTCGTCCGGAACAGCTGGTGCTCTCATGCATGCTTCAGTGTTGCTTGCCTCGAAGCGAGCATGAAAGGCATTTGGCCCGTCTGGTAGGCTCGCGTCGCTGGGCAGCTCGCGGCTGGGTTTCCCAATCAACAGCCTGATCAACTCTATGCAAAGGAGATGTGACACGCTGCATGAGGCAAATGGTGGTCACACCAGATACTGACTAGTTTTCTGATCCACGCCCCCTACCTTTTTTTGAAGGTACAGTATCTGTGACCAACAGATGCATATCAGTATTCCCAGTCATGTGAAATCCATAGATTAAGGCCTAAGAATTGACTGATTTCCTTACGTGAACTAACTCAGGAAAATCGTTGACATTTTTTGCATGTTGTTTATTATAGAATCGGTTTGCAAATTACGGCCGGCACTCTGTTCAGAGGTGCTAAGTACTATCGGGCCGGCAGACGCTCAACAATCGTACCAGTCTGTCAGTGCCTTGTTTAGGGCTTTCCCATGGTCCTCTTTGCTCATGAATAGGGACAGGATTTTCCTGACTGTGAAATGGTCTGGTGGTCAGCGGTCACATGTTCAGGACATACTCATGAGCTACAACATAATGTGAGGACATTCTGATGCTGCAGAATGAATGTATCTATGGTGTTCGGACACTTTCAGCCCAGCAGCAATGGATCCTTTTTATAGGCATAAAAATCTAGTTGATTGAATAGAATTGAACTGTTCACCCCCCAGTTTGTATGTCCTTTATACTTACGGATAATACACAAAGTTAATAGAATATAATTGTTCACCCAGAGTGTGTTGTCCTTGTCCCCCAGCCGGTCCTCTTGCTCTGGCCAGAGAGCTGCTAACAGACAACGACGAGCCGTTCTTCGTCCTCAACAGTGATGTCATCTGTGACTTCCCCTTCGAGGACATGTTAAAGTTCCACAAGCACCACGGCAGAGAGGGAACCATTGTGGTAAAAGTTAAACTGTTTTAATGTTGGCCCTGTCCATAAACCGTAACAACCCATAACTCCTACACCCTAGATACTCCTGAACAGTGTATTCGGAAAGTATTCAGACCCCTTGACTTTTTCCACATTTTGTTACGTTACAGCCTTATTCTACAATAGATTAAATAGTTATTTCCCCCTCATCAATCTACACACAATACCCCATAATGACAAAGCAAAAACAGGTTTTTAGAATTTTGCACATTTTATCAAAAAATTAAAACTGAAATCACATTTACACAAGTATTCAGTCCATTTACTCAGTACTTTGTTGAAGCACCTTTGGCAGTGATTACAGCCTCGAGTCTTCTTGGGTATGACGCTACAAGCTTGGCACACCTGTATTTGGGGGATTTTCTCCCATTCCTCTCTGCAGATCCTCTCAAGCTCGGTCAGGTTGGATGGGGAGCGTGGCTGCACAGCTATTTTCAGGTCTCTCCAGAGATGTTCGATCGGGTTCAAGTCCGGGCTCTGGCTGGGCCACTCAAGGACATTCAGAGACTTGTCCCAATGCCACTCCTGCGTTGTCTTGGCTGTGTGCTTAGGGTCGTTGTCCTGTTGGAAGGTGACCCTTTGCCCCAGTCTGAGGTCCTGAGCGCTCTGGAGCAGGTTTTCATCAAGGATCTCTCTGTACTTTGCTCCGTTCATCTTTCCCTCGTTCCTGACTAGTCTCTCAGTCCCTGCCGCTGGAAAACATCCCCACAGCATGATGCTGCCACCACCATGCTTCACCGTAGGGATGGTGCCAGGTTTCCTCCAGACGTGACGCTTGGCATTCACGGCCAAAGAGTTTAATCTCGGTTTCACCAGACCAGATAATCTTGTTTCTCATGGTCTGAGAGTCCTTTAGGTGCCTTTTGACAAACTCCAAGCAGGCTGTCATGTGCTTCTGCCTGGCCACTCTACCATAAAGGCCTGATTGGTGGAGTGCTGCAGAGATGGTTGTCCTTCTGGAAGGTTCTCCCATCTCCACAGAGGAACTCTGGAGCTCTGTCAGAGTGACCATCGGGTTGTTGGTCACCTCCTTGACCAAGGCCCTTCTCCCCCGATTGCTCAGTTTGGCCGGGTGGCCAGCTCTAGGAAGAGTCTTGGTGGTTCCAAGCTTCTTCCATTTAAGAATGAAGAAGGCCATTGTGTTCTTGGGGACCTTCAATGCTGCAGAAATGTTTTGGTACCCTTCCCCAGATCTGTGCCTCGACACAATCCTGTCTCGGAGCTCTATGGACAATTCCTTCAACCTCGTGGCTTTGTTTTTGCTCTGACATGCACTGTCAACTGTGGGACCTTATATAGACAGGTGTGTGCCTTTCCAAATCATGTCCAATCAATTGAATTTACCACAGGTGGACTCCAATCAAGTTGTAGAAACATCTCCAAGGATGATCAATGGAAACAGGATGCACCTGAGCTCAATTTCAAGTCTCATAGCAAAGGGTCTGAATACTTATGTAAATAAGGAATTTCAGTTTTCGCTTTGTCATTATGGGGTATTGTGTGTAGATTGAGGATTTTTATTGATTTAATAATTTTTTAGAATAAGGCTGTAAGGAACAAAGTGGAAAAAGGGAAGGGGTCTGAATACTTTCCAAATGCACTGTTGTAGATCTGAGAGGATTGGCTAGGTGTAAGCCATATGGTGAAAATACCACCCGGCTCATCAGAGGGCAAGGTGGAAATACTACCACACTGGTTTATACGCTATCAGCTGTGTTTAGAGGCTATGGGTTGTTACTGGATAGAACCTTGTAGAGCCAATCAGCACTGTGAAAATGTTTCAGGGGATCAGCTTGAGCAAGACAAGAGCTCTAATCATTAGTGATGCAAGGTGATTTTTACGGACTGCAATGTAGTCAATCTCAAACAAGCACACGTCTGTTCCTAGGTAACGAAGGTAGAGGAGCCGTCTAAGTATGGTGTGGTGATGTACGAGGTAGAGAACGGACGAATCCACCGTTTTGTGGAGAAACCCCAGGTGTTCGTCTCCAACAAGATCAACGCAGGGATGTACATCTTCAGCCCAACCATGCTCCAGAGGATCGAGGTTAGTGCAGTTGGAAAACTCTTAATGTATCACATAATGTGATGTTTCAACACAGCTAGTAAAGAAACAGCTTCATTTTACATTTTAGTCATTTTAGCAGACGCTCTTATCCAGAGCGACTTACAGGAGCAATTAGGGTTAAGTGCCTTGCTCAAGGGCACATCGACAGATTTTTCACCTAGTCGGCTCGGGGATTAGAACCAGCGACCTTTCGGTTACTGGCACAACGCTCTTACCCACTGAGCTACCTGCCGCTTCTTTCATGGATCCTATTTAGAATCTATTTTGTAACCTTCAGCCGATCTTCTGAAAAATGTATTCACTCACTGTACTGTTAGTCATGTTGGATAAAATTGTGTGCTAAAAAAGTGGATTGTGGCATGTTCACTGAGTGTACATAACATTAGGAACACCTCAGAACAGCCTCAATTCGTCGGCATGGACTCTACAAGGTGTCGAAAGCGTTCCACAGGGATGCTGGCCCATGTTGACTCCAATGCTTCCCACAGTTGTCAAGTTGGCTGGATGTCCTTTGGGTGGTGGACCAATCTTGAAACACACGGGAAACTATTGAGCGTGAAAAACCCAGCAGCGTTGCAGTTCTTGACACACTCAAACTGGTGTGCCTGGCACCTACCATACCCCGTTCAAAGGCACTTTAAATATTTTGTTTTGCCCATTCACCCTTTTGAATGGCACATACCTACACATTCCATGTCTCAAGGCTTAAAAATCCTCCTTTGACATCAATAAGGGATCATAACTTTCACCTGGATTCACTTGGAAAGAGTCATGGAAAGAGCAGGTGTTCATAATGTTTTGTACACTCAGTGTATGTTGTATTTCCTCCAGCTCAGGCCCACCTCCATTGAGAAGGAGATCTTCCCATTGATGGCTGAGGAGAACCATCTCTACGCCATGGAGCTACAAGGGTTCTGGATGGACATTGGTCAGCCCAAGGACTTCCTGACAGGGATGTGTATGTACCTGCAGTCTGTTCGACAACACACGCCTGACAGACTGAGGACTGGGCCTGGGTTCCTGGGTAACGTACTGGTGGTGAGTCAACCAAGACGGGCAGATCTGAAAAAAACATCGCATATGTGGAAGTAATATGATAGTAGCTCCACCCTGCCCTCTGATTGGCTCGGTGGTATTTGCGCAATTTTGCTGCCCTCTGATTGGCTTGGTGGTATTTCCTCAATTTTGCTGCCCTCTGATTGGCTTGGTAGAATTTCCTCAATTTTGCTGCCCTCTGATTGGCTTGGTAGATTTTCCTCCATTTTGCTGCCCTCTGATTGGCTTGGTTGTATTTCCTCAATTTTGCTGCCCTCTGATTGGCTTGGTGGTATTTCCTCCATTTTGCTGACACCTTTTCAGATCTCGAGGGCCTAGGGTTTGTTTCTGGACTGAGCCACAAAATATAGACAGACACTGGCGTAAGATTGTAGGCCACGCTATCTGTATAACGAAGTTACACACGTAGTGTGTCCCTACACTTACACACACATTCCACCAGAGGGCGCCTCATCTGAATAGCATATATAACCTACCAGGCTCCCTGTTGTCAGTGTACTGATCTGGGATCAGTTTAGCCTTTTAAGATCATAATGAATAAGATTATATATGGACAGGAAGGACCTCATCCAAGATCGGCTTTACGAATACATGCCCTGTTCTGACCTGCCATTGCTCCGTGTTCTGCTCCAGGACCCTACTGCCCAGATAGGGGAGAACTGCACCATCGGGCCCAACGTCACCATCGGGGCCGGCGTGGTGCTGGAGGACGGCGTCAGGATAAAAAGGTGTACGGTACTGAAGGGGTCAAGGGTCAGATCACACTCTTGGCTAGAGTCCTGCATCGTAGGGTGGAGCTCCTCCGTAGGACAGTGGGTGAGTAGAGAAGAGACACACACAGTGGGTGATTTTTAGACCATGTTGAATATTGAGTTGTGTCTGTGTAATAATACCACAGAGATATTATTTGTTTGTGTGAAAGAGGAGTAGAGGACAGTTTACCGCTTTATTAACTAGACTCAATCTTTACACACACACACTCACACTCACTCTCACACACTCACTCACTCACTCACTCACTCACTCACTCACTCACTCACTCACTCACTCACACACACTCTCTCTCTCTCTCTCTCTCTCACTCTCTCTCTCTCTCTCTCTCACTCACTCACTCACTCACTCACTCACTCACTCACTCACTCACTCACTCACTCACTCACTCACTCACTCACTCACTCACTCACTCACTCACTCACTCACTCACTCACTCACTCACTCACTCACTCACTCACTCACTCACACACACACACACACACACACACACACAGGGACAGTGGGTGAGTAGACCATACTCAAAGGCTTACTGTAAAACACTTTGTGACAACTGCTGATGTAAATAGGCCTTGATGAGTAAATGTGTTTTGATTTTGACTATATATATGAATAGAAGAGCTGTGATATAAAACAGGAAATGTTGTTGTTTTTTTGGGGGGGGGGGGGGGGGGGGGGGGTATATAGGACACAGTCTACTGCTTCATTAACTTGACTCACTCCACTGATGGCAGCGCACACCCTGCCTGAGTAACGTACTCACTCCACTGATGGCAGCACACACCCTGCCTGAGTAACATGGACGTGTGACATCACACATACTTGATGTGCTTGGTTTAAGTTGGGTCTGGTACACAGGATATGACACAATGGAATTTCCCCCCAAAAAAGTCTGCAGACTCTAAAGCCATACTTCAGCTAAACACAGCATGGCTGCGTTTACACAGGCTGCCCAATTCTGATCTTTTACCCAATCGTTTGCAAATGGAGCTGATCTGGGCAGCCTGTGTAAACTCAGCCTGTTGTGACTCAGTTCTGTTTGATCTATAATTAAATATTCAGTTTCTCCTTGTCTTGATCATATCTGTGTTTGTCCCTGAATGTGCTCATTCCCTCACTGAAAGTATTTCCATAATATCCAGTGGTCTGTGAACAATGATTAGGCCCAAACGCCAAGCCAAATCATCAAACGCACCTCAGCTCAAACACTTGAAATAAAGTTTTTGAATAAATGTCTGTATTTCACATGTATACAGTATGTGTCCTATGCCTTCTCTCTCTCTCTAACTCTCTCTCTCTCTCTCTCTGTCTCTCTCTCTGTCTCTCTCTCAGGTGCGTATGGAGAATGTGACAGTCCTTGGGGAGGATGTTATTGTGAACGATGAGCTCTACCTCAACGGTGCCAACGTGCTTCCTCACAAGTCCATCACCGACTCGGTGCCTGAACCACGCATCATCATGTAGTTCTAGAACAACAGACGGGCCAACAGCGCTTTATTAGAACCGGCCTCAAGCGCTTTAAGTGCCACAGAGATGGGTTGTGGTTGTACTGGGTACCAGTCCGTTTCTGCTAACATTCCGCTCCTTGTCCTCTGTCATGTGCTGTATGTTTAGCATGGAGGAGTGGAATGATGGCAGAAACAGACTGGTACCCAGGCTAGGGTACCCAGGCTAGGGTCTGGGTAGTGGGGTTGGGGTTTACGTTTTAAACCAAGGGGAAGTGGCTAGCTAGGGCCTGGTCTAGAGTCAACTCCTAGCTCCTCCACCCTAGGCTCTTGAGTAGATCTGAAAGATTTGGATAGTCAAGGTACCAGCAGGATGGTAGTAGCATCACCTTGCCTTCTGGTGAGATAGTTTTTTTTAACGGGTCTCTCTTGCAAAATAGATATTTGTGTCTAAAGGCAAACCTTTATAAATAAAGGATCAATTTTTGCCATATTGCTGACCACTATCCAATCCTCTTATATGTACACCAGGTGTTAGGGGTTGAGTCTGTGATGGTCTGGGTTGGCTGGTTAGGGGTTAATTGGTTAGGGGTTGATTCTGGGATGGTCTGGGTTGATTGGTTAGGGGTTGATTCTGGGATGGTCTGGGTTAATTGGTTAGGGGTTGATTGGTTAGGGGTTGATTCTGGGTTGGCTACCTGCCAGTATGGTGGAGCGAACCTGAGAAATTAAATGGCACCCTAGTCCCTATATAATTCCCTACTCCTGACCAGGGTCTTAAGGGCCCTAGTCCCTATTTAGTGCACTACATTTGACTGGGGCTCTGGTCAGAAGTAGTGCCCTATAATAAGGAATAGGGTGCTATTTTTTTGGGACGCACCCAGAGAGAGCTGTGGAGATTCATTATGCGTTACACAGCAATTGACCATGGGAGGAAGTGACTTGTTCTATACCATAGTGCTATGGTCAAAAGTAGTGCACTACACTTTGGGGTGTTTTATGCTCTGATGCCGACCTCTTCTCCTGCCGCCAGTCTACTTGCTGTGCTGTCATTGGTCAATAGAATAGAGTACTTTGGTTTGAGCTTAAGGATTTTGTTGAGCTGATGTTTTAGACCGACCGTGTCTGAAACATCACTTTGCCAGCCATTCTTGTGAGCCATTCCATTTAATTTCATAATCAAAGGATGCTCTTTTAAAAGTCCTTCCTTCGCATCCTGTCTCCTACCTTCCTTCTGACACGTTGAGAAGGAGCTGAGGAGAGGATGTGAGGAATCGAGGACTTTTGAGATTCATCCAAAGCCTCAACACCTTTTCAGAAGCCGTTTATTATTGCTTGTCTTTTTTTTTTAAAGGAATTGTTTTGTCAATGACTGATCTTATTGTAATTTCCCCCAAGACCACTAGAGTACTGAGATATAGAGGGTTAGCAGTTAAATGTCCAGATTGTAAAATATAAAGCTGTCTTTCTATTCTAAAGGTGAGGGGTAGGTTTGAATATTCCGGTAACTTCCCCCAAATTCTCAGTTTTTTCCAGAAATCCTGTTTGGAATATTACATTTACATTTACATTTTAGTCATTTAGCAGACGCTCTTATCCAGAGCGACTTACAGGAGCAATTAGGGTTAAGTGCCTTGCTCAAGGGCACATCGACAGATTTTTCACCTAGTCGGCTCGGGGATTAGAACCAGTGACCTTTCGGTTACTGGCACTACGCTCTTAACCACTAAGCTACCTGCCGCCCCATATTCCTGGAATTTACAAGGGAATAACCAGGAAATCCAACCAGGATTTGAGGAAAACCAGGGAATTTTTGGGAAAGTTACAGGAATTTTGCTACTAGGTAGGTGTAAAGATTGTTTCTTCAATGTATCCCAAGTCTAACTGATGGAGATGTGTCAATCACCATGTCCCCGACGCTATCAGTGGATCTATCAATCAAATCGTAACTATTGATGATGCCACTGATGTGTTAATGTCCAAATGAAATGAACACCTTTAATAAAGTAGTTTTATTATCATATTAATATAATTAATTGATTGAACAACTCCTTGTGTTTTATTTTGTATTTTTCTATCACACAATTGTCTAATGAATGTGACATTGTTTGAAATGATTGATGAACAATATCAATAAGAGTGATAAGCATCTCTCAATCACATCTACCGTACCTACTTTTTATGGTTGTCATATCTCTGGGTAGTGTTCTGTATGAATGGATCATTAATGGGACTTGCGACCAGCAGTCAATAACTGAATTGATTCTACGTTTCTTCGACTGCCATAATACTTCGGGCCAGCTGAAGCAAGTCCGACACATTTTGTTCCATGGAAAATTACTTTCTAGTTCTCTATGAAAACGGAACAATTTAATACAGAAAACACAAAGTAATGTCATTTTGAAAGGGAGTTTATTTTACCTATAGCCTATAGATGGCAGGATTTGATAGAAAACATTTACAAAGGTTGTGCAGAGAAATTACAACCTATTCACTGTGTAGTGCACTAAATTTGACTAGGGGGGCCCATAGGTCTCTGGTGAAATATAGTGCACTAGAGGATAGGGTGCTATTTCAGTCAATGTTCTCTGAAGCATGTGTGATTCAGTACTGACTGTAGACTTTAGTAATTAAGAAAAAGTATTTTATGTCCAAAACCCTAACTGTACTGAACATTGTGTCCCATTCATACCAATGTATATATTCTGTTGGGGTGAATGTGCAACGTTGGCTCAGTCACGGATCTGTTTAAAAACAGCCACACTGGAATGAGGTTAGAATAATGAATCATTTCTACAGAGTAAGTATGGCTGACTGTCTCGTTCTCGGCCCCCGCAATCTTAACTTCAGTGCGTGGGTTTGTACTGCGTACGTCTGATTCACCCCCTTCCGCTCTTCCATAAAAAGGCAAAATAAAGCTGTTGATTCAACGGTACAGGAAACGTCTACCCAACAGTAAGAGATCACAACTATATATATGCGTTCCAAATGGCACCCTATTCCTGGGACGGGTACTATGTGACCAGCACATTCCTCGGACCTGATATCGCGTTCTCACTCTTCGGTGATGTCATGTCTCTCTCGGTTCCAGAGGATGGGGTGTTCACAAATTTGTAGGAAAGAGAGAGAACAAAGTGGGCGGAGGGGGAAAATACCGCTTCAATTCTATTGGTTGTGGGATTTTTTTTTTCATTTGCTGTGATTGGTTGGCATGAGTGTTCCAGGGAATCCCTCCAGCCAGTCGTTTAAGCTCTGTCAGACTCATGTGGAGCAGAGAGTCCACAGTTCTCTGAAGAGGAGAGAGCTATCCAACCCCTCCAATACCTTTCACTTTTGAACTATATCTCAGCCCTTCAACTCGAGGACAATGGATTTGACCTCTGGAATAGAGAAGGTGAGTGAAACACACTTACATTTGACATTTTAGTCATTTAGCAGATGCTCTTATCCAGAGCGACTTGCAGTTAGTGAGTGCATACATTTGAGTTATTTTCTCTTTATTAAAAAAAAAATTCATACTGGCCCCCCGTGGGAAATCGAACCCACAACCCTGGCGTTGCAAACGCAATGCTCTACCAACTGAGCTACACGGGACTTGTAAAAAACTTTATTGCATGCTTCAGATTTGGAAGTTGATTTAACTTTTTACATTTTCAACCAAAACAAGTGCAATCAGCAGAAAATTAATGAATGCTTAAGCTTCAGTATTTCCTGTCATGTTTGCTATTGCTGTACTCTGTACTCTGTTACAGTGTAACGTGTTAACTTCTTGTTCCTGACCCTCTCAGCTTTTGTGTGTAAAACTGTGTGAGGGGAGAAAGGTTTTCTCATTGGAATGCAGACCACTACACAGGCTAAATTAAATAATTAGATAATTGACTGACCAGTAACCCCCCACCCCCCCCAAAAAAAAACGTGTTTAAGGACGGGAATCGTAGAAGTAGAACGGATCTACCGCTTCTCAGGCTTGCTTTCAATGAGAATGACAGATCTATAACTCACATTTCTATGTGAATTTAGTCGTGTCGCCCACAAAGCTAAAAAAAAATGTACATATCTCTTAATGGAAGAACTACTAAAAGAAAGTGAAAGACATTTAACATGTAGAAAGATGACATGTTAGTTTGATATTGAAAATAGCAATGCCCTTCAACAATCACCTGTCCAGAGAAGGAGAATAGACCATTGGAAATAAATACCAAATCTAAGCCGGAACCTTTTTAAACCATCTCTGAAATAGCTTGACCGTCCGTCCCTTATGGTTTATCCTGAATTAACCCATTATTGTGCTGCAGAGGATCCCAGCCAATAATACTCTCCCTCCCTATGTATCCTAGGTTACCTCCCTATGTATCCTAGGTTACCTCCCTATGTATCCTAGGTTACCTCCCTATGTATCCTAGGTTACCTCCCTATGTATCCTAGGTGGCCTCCCTTATGGCACCCTAACCCTTATGTAACGCACTACTTTTTTGCCCCTGGTCAAAAGTAATGTACTATAAAGGGAATAGGGTGCCATTAGGGATGCAACCTAGACTCTCTCTCTCTCTCTCTCTCTCTCTCTCTGTCTCTCTGTCTCTCTCTCTCTGTGTCTGTGTCTCTGTCTCTCTGTCTCTCTCTCTCTGTCTCTCTGTCTGTCTGTCTCTCTCTCTCTGTCTCTCTGTCTGTCTGTCTCTCTCTCTCTGTCTCTCTGTCTGTCTGTCTGTCTGTCTATGTGGCTGTCTGTCTCTCTCTCTGTCTCTCTGTCTCTCTCTCTCTCTGTCTTTCTCTCTCTCTCTGTCTTTCTCTCTCTCTCTCTCTCTCCTCTCTCTCTGTGTCTCTCTCTGTCGCTGTCTCTGTCTGTCTCTGTCTGTCTGTCTCTGTCTCTGTGTCTGTCTGTCTGTGTGTCTCTGTCTGTGTATGTCTCTCTGTCTGTGTGTCTGTCTGTCTGCCTTTTCTCTGTGTCTGTCTGTCTGTCTGTCTGTCTGTCTGTCTGTCTGTCTGTCTGTCTGTCTGTCTCTCTCTATCTTTCTCTCTCTCTCTCTCTCTCTGTCTTTCTCTCTCTCTCCTCTGTGTCTGTCTCTGTGTCTGTCTGTCTCTGTCTGTCTCTGTGTCTGTCTCTGTGTCTGTCTCTGTGTCTGTCTGTCTGTCTCTGTCTCTGTCTGTCTTTGTCTCTCTCTCTGTCTCTCTCTCTGTCTCTGTGTCTGTCTGTCTCTGTGTCAGTCTGTCTCTGTCTGTCTCTGTGTCTGTCTATGTGTGTCTCTGTCTGTGTGTCTGTCTCTCTGTGTCTGTCTGTCTGTGTCTGTCTGTCTGTGTGTCTCTCTGTCTCTGTTGCTGTCTGTCTGTCTGTCTCTGTTTCTGTCTGTGTGTCTCTCAGTCTCTGTCTGTGTGCTGTGCCACAGCTATTCTTCCTGTCACACCAGAGAGACCAAGACAGAACATATCAGTCCAACTGGACAGGCCCATTCAAAGACTTAACTACATTTCAACAACACCCCCAAGCCAGTACTCTGTACTCCCACAGTATTCTGTCAGTGTTGTTACACTTGTTATATTGAGGAGTGACACATTAATACACTTTAATAAAAACTTTAATGAACTCTACGCTTACAGTGCATTCAGAAAGTATTCAGACCTCTTGACTTATTCCACATTTTGTTATGTTAAATTCTAAAATGGATTAAATTGTTTTTTCCCCCCCTCATCAATCTACACACAATACACTATTACGACAAAGCAAAAAAGCAAAAACTCACACTTAACCACACATTAACCTCACATTAACCTCACAGCTCTTATCCTTAACAACTAAAAATAGATCCTCCAGATTTCCTTTCCTTTGTTAATTTCATCACTCTTTCCGCCCGGCTAAAGCAACATTGGTTTTAAGGCAGCACCATGTTTTTCTTCTGTCTACACCCTAATGTGGTTGCAATGAAATACCATTTTCTTTTTAATTTTTCATGGCACAAATATGTATCTCACTAGTTATTTATTTATACTCATAAAGCATGCAGATTGACTGGTTTATTGTTGCCTCTATAAATCACACTTCATGAAAATGATCTGAATTTGTTGCTGTTTTGAGAGAACCTGCAGGTTGACGTGTTTCCAGAGTCTTGTGTGTGTACCCGTTTCATAACAACAGTAAACCAACTAGAATCCACATTTTGCCGGTCCTCACTTGTAGAAAGGCTATTTTAGGGTTAGGGGTTAGGGTTAGGAGTTAGGGTTAGGGGTTAGGGTTAGGGGTTAGGGTTAGGGGTTAGGGTTAGAGGTAAGGGAAAATATAATTTTGAATGGGAATCAATTGTTGGTCGCCAAAAAGTAATCACAATTATAGTAAGACATAGCTGTGTGTGCGCCTCTGCGGAAGCTGTGTGTGAGTATGTGTCCTGTCTGAGTGAAGAAGTGAACATAATGCTCTTCCAGACACTTCTTTACTTTAGAGGTCCCATTAGTGCATAAACAGACGTCAGACAGTCTGCCAATCAGAAGTGGCTGCCTCACCCCGCCTGCGCTGCTAACACTCACTTGAAACATACTTATACTTACCCCGGGCCGACAGTTATCAGAGCTGTTCAGTCACTGTTCACACACACACACGTATTTTAAACCAAATGGCAGCCTATTCCCTTCATAGTGCACTACTTTTGACCAGGAACCATAGAGCTCTGGTCAAAAGTAGTGCACTATACAGTATAGGGAATAGGGTGCCATTGGAATGTGTTACTACAGCCTGGACTAACTTGGAGTAGCCTAGACTAACCTGGAGTAGCCTGGAGTAGCCTGGAGTAGCCTGGAGTAGCCTGGACTAACCTGGACTAACCTGGAGTAGCCTGGACTAACCTGGAGTAGCCTGGACTAACCTGGAGTAGCCTGGACTAACCTGGAGTAGCCTGGACTAACCTGGACTAACCTGGAGTAGCCTGGACTAGCCTGGAGTAGCCTGGAGTAGCCTGGAGTGGCCTGTACTAACCTGGAGTAGCCTAGACTTACCTGGAGTAACCTGGACTAGCCTGGAGTAGCCTGGAGTGGCCTGTACTAACCTGGAGTAGCCTAGACTAACCTGGAGTAGCCTGGACTAACCTGGAGTAGCCTGGAGTAGCCTGGAGTGGCCTGGACTAACCTGGAGTAGCCTGGACTTATCTGGAGTAGCCTGGACTTATCTGGAGTAGCCTGGACTAACCTGGAGTAGCCTGGACTAACCTGGAGTAGCCTGGACTAACCTGGAGTGGCATGGACTAACCTGGAGTGGCCTGGACTAACCTGGAGTAGCCTGGACTAACCTGGAGTAGCCTGGACTAACCTGGACTAACCTGGAGTAGCCTGGACTAGCCTGGAGTAGCCTGGAGTAGCCTGGAGTGGCCTGTACTAACCTGGAGTAGCCTAGACTTACCTGGAGTAACCTGGACTAGCCTGGAGTAGCCTGGAGTGGCCTGTACTAACCTGGAGTAGCCTAGACTAACCTGGAGTAGCCTGGACTAACCTGGAGTAGCCTGGATATGGCCTGTACTAACCTGGAGTAGCCTGGACTAACCTGGAGTAGCCTGGAGTGGCCTGTACTAACCTGGAGTAGCCTGGACTAACCTGGACTAACCTGGAGTAGCCTGGAGTAGCCTGGAGTGGCCTGTACTAACCTGGAGTAGCCTAGACTAACCTGGAGTAGTCTGGACTAACCTGGAGTAGCCTGGAGTAGCCTGGAGTAGCCTGGAGTGGCCTAGACTAACCTGGAGTAGCCTGGACTAACCTGGAGTAGCCTGGAGTAGCCTGGAGTGGCCTAGACTAACCTGGAGTAGCCTGGACTAACCTGGAGTAGCCTGGAGTGGCCTAGACTAACCCGGAGTAGCCTAGACTAACCTGGAGTAGCCTGGAGTAGCCTGGACTAACCTGGAGTAGCCTGGACTAACCTGGAGTAGCCTGGGGGGAATAGGGAGGCTGTTAGCTGGGGATTCTAAAGATATTTGATACCATGGTTGCCCTCTAGTTTGTTTTGTTGCTCTCCTGTTTCTAATGCTGTCTGTCTAACATTTCAACAGAGGGATTAATCCACACACCCTCAGAACAGAAGTGCTGCTTAGGGTTGGTACCTTTATTCATAAATCAGGGCTGGCTCTGGCTTTGGAAGTCTACTCTGCAACATCATGGCTCATGAATAGACCGTGACCAGAGAGAAGAGGAGTCATAATCAGACCAGAGAGAAGAGGAGTCATAATCAGACCAGAGGGAAGAGGAGTCATGATCAGAGGGAAGAGGAGTCATGATCAGAGGGAAGAGGAGTCATGATCAGAGGGAAGAGGAATCATGATCAGAGGGAAGAGGAGTCATGATCAGACCAGAGGGAAGAGGAGTCATAATCAGAACAGAGAGAAGAGGAGTCATGATCAGACCAGAGGGAAGAGGAGTCATGATCAGACCAGAGAGAAGAGGAGTCATGATCAGACCAGAGGGAAGAGGAGTCATAATCAGACCAGAGAGAAGAGGAGTCATGATCAGACCAGAGGGAAGAGGAGTCATAATCAGAGAGAGAGGAGTCATGATCAGAGGGAAGAGGAGTCATGATCAGAGGGAAGAGAAGTCATGATTAGACCAGTGGGAAGAGGAGTCATGATCAGAGGGAAGAGGAGTCATGATCAGAGGGAAGAGGTATCATGATCAGAGGGAAGAGGAGTCATGATCAGAGGGAAGAGGAATCATGATCAGACCAGAGGGAAGAGGAGTCATGATCAGAGGGAAGAGGAGTCATGATCAGACCAGAGGGAAGAGGAGTCATGATCAGACCAGAGAGAAGAGGAGTCGTGATCAGAGGGAAGAGGAGTCATGATCAGAGGGAAGAGGAGTCATGATCAGAGGGAAGAGGTATCATGATCAGAGGGAAGAGGAGTCATGATCAGAGGGAAGAGGAGTCATGATCAGACCAGAGGGAAGAGGAGTCATGATCAGACCAGAGGGAAGAGGAGTCATGATCAGAGGGAAGAGGAGTCATGATCAGAGGGAAGAGGAATCATGATCAGAGGGAAGAGGAGTCATGATCAGACCAGAGAGAAGAGGAGTCATGATCAGACCAGAGAGAAGAGGAGTCATGATCAGACCAGAGAGAAGAGGAGTCATAATCAGACCAGAGAGAAGAGGAGTCATAATCAGACCAGAGAGAAGAGGAGTCATAATCAGACCAGAGAGAAGAGGAGTCATAATCAGACCAGAGAGAGAGGAGTCATGATCAGAGGGAAGAGGAGTCATGATCAGACCAGAGAGAGAGGAGTCATGATCAGACCAGAGAGAAGAGGAGTCATGATCAGAGGGAAGAGGAGTCATGATCAGACCAGAGAGAGAGGAGTCGTGATCAGACCAGAGAGAGAGGAGTCATGATCAGAGGGAAGAGGAGTCATGATCAGACCAGAGAGAGAGGAGTCATGATCAGACCAGAGAGAAGAGGAGTCATAATCAGAGAGAGAGGAGTCATGATCAGAGGGAAGAGGAGTCATGATCAGAGGGAAGAGAAGTCATGATTAGACCAGTGGGAAGAGGAGTCATGATCAGAGGGAAGAGGAGTCATGATCAGAGGGAAGAGGTATCATGATCAGAGGGAAGAGGAGTCATGATCAGAGGGAAGATGAGTCATGATCAGACCAGAGGGAAGAGGAGTCATGATCAGACCAGAGGGAAGAGGAGTCATGATCAGAGGGAAGAGGAGTCATGATCAGAGGGAAGAGGAATCATGATCAGAGGGAAGAGGAGTCATGATCAGACCAGAGAGAAGAGGAGTCATGATCAGACCAGAGAGAAGAGGAGTCATGATCAGACCAGAGAGAAGAGGAGTCATAATCAGACCAGAGAGAGAGGAGTCATGATCAGAGGGAAGAGGAGTCATGATCAGACCAGAGAGAGAGGAGTCATGATCAGACCAGAGAGAAGAGGAGTCATGATCAGAGGGAAGAGGAGTCATGATCAGACCAGAGAGAGAGGAGTCGTGATCAGACCAGAGAGAGAGGAGTCATGATCAGAGGGAAGAGGAGTCATGATCAGACCAGAGAGAGAGGAGTCATGATCAGACCAGAGAGAAGAGGAGTCATGATCAGAGGGAAGAGGAGTCATGATCAGACCAGAGGGAAGAGGAGTCATGATCAGAGGGAAGAGGAGTCACGATCAGAGGGAAGAGGAATCATGATCAGAGGGAAGAGGAGTCATGATCAGACCAGAGGGAAGAGGAGTCATGATCAGAGGGAAGAGGAGTCATGATCAGAGGGGAGAGGAGTCATGAT
>NW_028166805.1:50000-57405 GCF_964263955.1 Coregonus lavaretus
ATAAATCTACAATAATCGAGAATTTCAACAAGCATTTTGCTACGGCTGGCCATGCTTTCCACTGGCTACCACTACCCCGGCCACCAGCTCTGCACCCTCCGCTGCAACTTGCCCATGCCCCCCCCCGTTTCTCCTTCACACAAATTCAGACAGCTGATGTTCTGAAAGAGCTGCAAAATCTGGACCCCTACAAATCATCTGGGCTAGACAATCTGGACCCTTTCTTTCTAAAACTAGCCGCCGAAATTGTCGCAACCCCTATTACTAGCCTGTTCAACCTCTCTTTCGTAACGTCTGAGATCCCCAGAGATTGGAAAGCTGCCGCGGTCATCCCCCTCTTCAAAGGCGGTGACACTCTAGATCCAAACTGTTACAGACCTATATCCATCCTGCCCTGCCTTTCGAAAGTTTTTGAAAGCCAAGTTAACAAACAGATCACCGACCATTTTGAATTCCACCGTACCATCTCCGCTATGCAATCCGGTTTCCGAGCTGGTCATGGGTGCACTTCAGCCACGCTCAAGGTCCTAAACGATATTATAACCGCGATCGATAATAGACAGTACTGTGCAGCCCTCTTCATCGACCTGGCCAAGGCTTTCGACTCTGTCAACCACCGCATTCTTATTGGCAGACTAAATAGCCTTGGTTTCTCAAATGACTGCCTCGGCCTGGTTCACCAACTACTTCTCAGATAGAGTTCAATGTCAAATCGGAGGGCCTGTTGTCTGGACCTATGGCAGTCTCTATGAGGGTGCCACAGGGTTCAATTCTTGGGCCAACTCTTTTCTCCGTGTATATCAATGATGTCGCTCTTGCTGCTGGTGACTCTCAGATCCACCTCTACGCAGACGACACCATTTTGTATACATCTGGCCCTTCATTGGACACTGTGTTAACAAACCTCCAAACAAGCTTCAATGCCATACAACACTCCTTCAGTAGCCTCCAACTGCTCTTAAACACTAGTAAAACTAAATGCATGCTCTTCAATCGAACGCTGCTGGCACCCGCCCACCCGACTAGAATCACTACTCTCAACTGGTCTGACCTAGAGTATGTGGACAACTACAAATACCTAGGTGTCTGGTTAGACTGTAAACTCTCCTTCCAGACTCACATTAAGCATCTCCAATCCAAAGTTAAATCTAGAATCGGCTTCCTATTTCGCAACAAAGCCTCCTTCACTCATGCTGCCAAACATGCCCTCGTAAAACTGACTATCCTACCGATCCTTGACTTCGGCGATGTCATTTACAAAATAGCCTCCAACACTCTACTCAGCAAATTGGATGTAGTCTATCACAGTGCCATCCGTTTTGTCACCAAAGCCCCATATACTACCCACCACTGTGACCTGTACGCTCTTGTTGGCTAGTCCTCACTACTATCTTAGCTCATTGGTCACCATAGCAACACCCACCCGTAGTATGCGCTCCAGCAGGTATATCTCACTGGTCATCCCCAAAGCCAACACCTCCTTTGGCCGCCATTCCTTCCAGTTCTCTGCTGCCAATGACTGGAACAAATTGCAAAAATCTCTGAAGCTGGAGACTCTTATCTCCCTCACTAACTTTAAGCATCAGTTGTCAGAGCACCTTACCGATCACTGCACCTGTACACAGCCCATCTGAAATTAGCCCACCCAACTACCTCATCCCTATATTGTTATTTATTTTGCTCTTTTGCACCCCAGTATCTCTATTTGCACATCATCTCTTGCACATCTATCATTCCAGTGTTAATACTAATTGTAATTATTTTGCACTATAGCCTATTTATTGCCTTACCTCCATAACTTGCTACATTTGCACACACTGTATACATATTTTCTGTTGTATTTTAGGCTTTATGTTTTGTTTTACCCCATATGTAACTCTGTGTTGTTGTTTTTATCGCACTGCTTTGCTTTATCTTGGCCAGGTCGCAGTTGTAAATGAGAACTTGTTCTCAACTGGCTTACCTGATTAAATAAAGGTGAAATAAAATAAATAAAATAAAAAAAACTTACCAAACCTTACCACAGCTTAACCTTACCTTAACCATACCTTACCTTACCACAGCTTAACCTTACCTTAATTTACCATACCTTATCATACAATCTCTTACCATACCATACCTTACTATACCCTACCTGTCTCTCCCACCAGGAAAGTATGCACAGTGTGTGGCTGCAGTGTGGAGGACCACGGCCCCAGCGGTGACATAGACGATGACCACAAGATGGGGCGACTCCTGGCCGACTCCAAATATGCCCACCTGACCACCAAGGTGAACTTTTATATGATCAGTCAGACCAGTGTTTAAAAACACAATTCAGCCATTCTAAGTGGATACACACTGCATTTAAAATCATCAAGGATAACACAAACCTCTGACAACTTCTGAGAACAGGTGAAGGGCGTCCGCGTGTACAAACGTAACCACATGGTCATCACCAACACTGTCGTCTCCAGGAAGGACCCCACCTTCAACACCATCACCTACGACTGGGCCCCGCCAGGACTAACACAGAAACTGGTGAGAGAGGGAAGGAGAGAGGGAGGGAGGGGGAGAGAGAGAGAGAGCGAGAGAGGGAGGGAGGGAGATGTTCAATACCATCACCTACGACTGGGAGGGAGGGAGGGAGACGTTCAATACCATCACCTACGACTGGGAGGGAGGGAGAGAGACGTTCAATACCATCACCTACGACTTTCAATACCTGGTCAAATGGTTCCCTGTGGACCCTGGTCAAATGGTTCCCTATGGACCCTGGTCAAATGGTTCCCTATGGACCCTGGTCAAATGGTTCCCTGTGGACCCTGGTCAAATGGTTCCCTATAGACCCTGGTCAAATGGTTCCCTATGGACCCTGGTCAAATGGTTCCCTGTGGACCCTGGTCAAATGGTTCCCTATGGACCCTGGTCAAATGGTTCCCTATGGACCCTGGTCAAATGGTTCCCTGTGGACCCTGGTCAAATGGTTCCCTATGGACCCTGGTCAAATGGTTCCCTGTGGACCCTGGTCAAATGGTTCCCTATGGACCCTGGTCAAATGGTTCCCTATGGACCCTGGTCAAATGGTTCCCTATGGACCCTGGTCAAATGGTTCCCTATGGACCCTGGTCAAATGGTTCCCTGTGGACCCTGGTCAAATGGTTCCCTATGGACCCTGGTCAAATGGTTCCCTATGGACCCTGGTCAAATGGTTCCCTATGGACCCTGGTCAAATGGTTCCCTATGGACCCTGGTCAAATGGTTCCCTGTGGACCCTGGTCAAATGGTTCCCTGTGGACCCTGGTCAAATGGTTCCCTATGGACCCTGGTCAAACAACTTTTGCACACATGAAATATCAAATTACCAGGCGTAGATCCCTCAAATTCAAATCTGGACCTCAAAGCCAGGTCCGTCGGTCTCTTTTCATTCTTTCCCTCTAATCAGAGGACAGATTTAGAACTGGGACACCAGGTGGGTGCAATAATTATCCGGTAGAACAGAAAACCAACAGTAGTCCAGACCTCGTAGGGTAAGAGTTAAATACCTCTGCCGTAGATCATCTTAGGTGATAGGAGATGGTAGTAGTCCGGACCTCGTAGGGTAAGAGTTAAATACCTCTGCCGTAGATCATCTTAGGTGATAGGAGATGGTAGTAGTCCAGACCTCGTAGGGTTAGGTGATAGGTGATAGGAGAAGGTAGTAGATTTGAAGCATAAACCCCAATGAACTCTAGATTCCTTCCTACAGAGTAAACACAGATTAGATGCAGTAGCTATGGTTTCCATCCAATTGGAGACAGATTTTCATGCGAATATTCTAAAATCTGCATAAAACAATATGCACATTTTCCCACCAGAGATGTGTTCCCATCAAATTAACTTGGTGTGGATAAAAGGTCTGTGTGTGATAGCCTTAGTTCACATAAAAATTACTTTTGCGAATAAAAAGTACAAGTTAAATGGGTTTCCATCTTATTTTCAACTCTACTGATGGTTTTGTCACAATAGTTTTTTCGTTATATAGCCGGTGCTTGACTTGGACTGAAATAGGTGCCAGTACTCATTTCTGGTGCCAGTGTTTATATTTAGGAACAGGAGCTCCACAATACTTTTCAGCTAATATTCTATAAGAGGAACAGGAGCTCCACAATACTTTTCAGCTAATATTCTATAAGCGGAACAGGAGCTCCACAATACTTTTCAGCTAATATTCTATAAGAGGAACAGGAGCTCCACAATACTTTTCAGCTAATATTCTATAAGAGGAACAGGAGCTCCACAATACTTTTCAGCTAATATTCTATAAGAGGAACAGGAGCTCCACAATACTTTTCAGCTAATATTCTATAAGAGGAACAGGATCTCCACAATACTTTTCAGCTAATATTCTATAAGAGGACCAGGAGCTCCACAATACTTTTCAGCTAATATTCTATAAGAGGACCAGAAGCTTTAGCAGTAGAACATTTAATGTGCCGGTACTCAGCTCCGGTGAGCTCCTACCCAAGTCAAACACTGGATATAGTGAATGTGCCCATTCCGGTATCGGCACGTGCGTTCTAGCCAACAGCTGGCAGATACAGTGCGCGTGTAGCCTACATGATGAAATAATTATGGACAAAAGAGCGAGATTTATAATGTCACCAGAGTAAGACCCTCGATATTTATTGGAATGGAGCATCAAGCTCATCACTTGTGCACATTCACCACCCCTGTGAAGTTCATCATAATGTACTTAATCTGTTGCCTAATAAACTGCATGCTTTCCCGAGTCGTAGTGGGAGGACCACACAACATGTCATCGCGTGACTTCAATATGATGGTTATTATATCAATATTTGCACATAAAAGCGTTTCCACCGCCATTTCTCTGATAATTCATTTTTACAGACAAAACGATCTCACCATGTCTAGCGTGTTTTGTTTTGTCAACATTTGGAAAGTTCACCGACAAATGTTCTGTTTCCATCAGGCCTGTGGTGACATTTTTTTAGCTGATGTACTTTACTTACATTGAAAGGTTGAATGGAAACCTGTTTAGTTTGACTGTTATATTTATCACAATCTTCATCAGATCAAGATTTTTTGTTGCATTGAACGTTTCATTCATCTGTCATACGATCTCAGTGTAGCACTTTTTTACTGTAAATATCTTTCTTCTGTTAGTGGGCTAGTAAATATTTGTGGTCTCCATAAGAATACCTCAGAGTTTTATGATGCAGCGAGGAACATTATCCAGTCCATGTCTGTGGTGCAGCCTGCCTGCTGAAGCCTGCCTATGGGGAGTGTGTGTGTGTGTGTGTGCTTGTATGTGTTGTGTTTGTGTGTGGTGCAGCCTTTCTGTCTATCTGTGGGACTTTGGTTTAGCGCTGAGGCCAGGGCAGGCCTTCCAGGAAGCCTTCATCAGGACAAACTAATGACAGGCAGGATTGTGGAGTGGTGGAGTGGTGATCGGTGAGCTTTACCCCAGGATTGTAGAGTGGTGGAGTGGTGATCGGTGAGCTTTACCCCAGGATTGTAGAGCGTAAGGCAGGCAGAGATTGGTGAGCAGATGTAACCCACCCGCTCGGCCCTGGATGTGCTTACAATGAAAACCCACTGTGACTGATGTGTCCTCTTCCAAGAGGTTTTCTGACTGTGTGAAGTTTAGTATTTACTGAGGAGGGTTTGATTACGTGTCTGTTACTAAGGGAGAGATGAAGAATGATTGGCTGTTAGAGTTACTAGCTAGCTAGATATGTTTAGTAAGAGATAGAGAAAAGAGGAATAGAGTGATGTGCCAGGCCACAGAGGGCTGACAGTAGAAGAGAAGGATGGAGGGATGGAGGGATGGAGAGATGGAGGGATGGAGGGATGGAGAGATGGAGGGATGGAGGGATGGAGAGAAGGATGGATGGAGGGTTTTGCTAGGCCACTTTGTGCTTGGAGGCTAGAATAGAGGGTGATGGTCGGCTCTCCCACAGCTCCTGGAGGCTAGAATAGAGGGTGATGGTCTGCTCTCCCACAGCTCCTGGAGGCTAGAATAGAGGGTGATGGTCGGCTCTCCCACAGCTCCTGGAGGCTAGAATAGAGGGTGATGGTCTGCTCTCCCACAGCTCCTGGAGGCTAGAATAGAGAGTGATGGTCTGCTCTCCCACAGCTCCTGGAGGCTAGAATAGAGGGTGATGGTCTGCTCTCCCACAGCTCCTGGAGGCTAGAATAGAGGGTGATGGTCGCTCTCCCACAGCTCCTGGAGGCTAGAATAGAGGGTGATGGTCTGCTCTCCCACAGCTCCTGGAGGCTAGAATAGAGGGTGATGGTCTGCTCTCCCACAGCTCCTGGAGGCTAGAATAGAGGGTGATGGTCTGCTCTCCCACAGCTCCTGGAGGCTAGAATAGAGGGTGATGGTCTGCTCTCCCACAGCTCCTGGAGGCTAGAATAGAGAGTGATGGTCTGCTCTCCCACAGCTCCTGGAGGCTAGAATAGAGGGTGATGGTCTGCTCTCCCACAGCGCTGTGAGGGCTGCTTGGCCACCACTCTGAAACGTGCGTGTGCGTGTGCGTGTGCGTGTGCGCATGCTGCACGTGTGTATGTGCCTGTGCGCGCGTGCTCTGAAAGAATCTGGACCTGCCAAGGAGTACATTTTTTTATTTGTCATATAAACGACAGTTAAACGACATCTAAAAGTTTACATTAAAGCGGTGGTGTTGAACGCAATCATAAGGGCTTCTAATAACAAAGAGCAGTGTTGCAGCGTGGGTAATGCGGTCGCTGTGGTGTGGGTATGTATGGGGCAGCACAGGGAGAAGGGCCTCAGGGAACTACAGTATGAATGGACCTCTCTGTGCTCTACTGGGAAGGTAAACACACCACGTCTCTGTCCCAAAAGCACCCTATTCCCTACATAGTGCACTACTTTTGACTTGCAGTTATGGTAAAAAATTGTGCACTATATAGGGAATAGGGTGCCATTTGGGATGCAGAATACAAGTCAGGGCCTGTGAAGTATAGCTCTGGTTTAAAAGGACCAATCCCAGGTCCCGAAGGCAGTTAGTGCTGCTGCCTACAGTCCTTGTTCTGACGAACAGCTTTCAAACAGTCACACACAATATAAAGCTTTATTCAAATACTAACTGTACAGTTTAACTCTGTCACACTGGTCTGGTGCTGTTGTTGTTGCTGAGTCCTCAGTCCTTGTTGTTTCAGGTAGTTTACTCTCTCCTGGGCTGTGTTAACACCCTCTCCTCTCTCTCTCTGTCTCTCTCTGTCTCTCTCTCTCTCTCTCTGTCTCTCTGTCTCTCTGTCTCTCTGTCTCTCTCTCTCTCTCTCTCTCTGTCTCTCTCTCTCTCTCTCTGTCTCTCTGTCTCTCTCTCTCTCTGTCTCTCTCTCTCTCTCTCTGTCTCTCTCTCTCTCCCTCTCTCTCTGTCTCTCTCTCTCTCTCTCTCTC
>NW_028166804.1:0-30000 GCF_964263955.1 Coregonus lavaretus
GAGAGATAGAGAGAGATAGAGAAAGAGAGAGACAGAGAGAGATAGAGAGACAGAGAGAGACAGAGAGAGACAGAGAGACAGAGAGAGATAGAGAGAGATAGAGAGAGAGACAGAGAGAGAGAGAGATAGAGACAGAGAGACAGAGAGACAGAGAGAGAGAGAGAGAGACAGAGAGAGACAGAGAGATAGAGACAGAGAGAGACAGAGAGACAGAGAGAGAGAGAGACAGAGAGACAGAGAGACCTAGAGACAGAGAGAGAGAGAGAGAGACAGAGAGACAGAGAGAGATAGAGACAGAGAGACAGAGAGACAGAGACAGAGACAGAGACAGAGAAAGAGAGAGACAGAGAGAGACAGAGAGAGACAGAGAGAGACAGAGAGACAGAGAGAGAGAGACAGAGAGAGTCAGAGAGACAGAGAGAGACAGAGAGAGACAGAGAGATACAGAGAGACAGAGACAGAGAGCGACAGAGAGACAGAGACAGAGAGCGACAGAGAGACAGAGAGAGATAGAGAGAGAGACAGAGAGACAGAGAGAGAGACAGAGAGACAGAGAGAGACAGAGAGACAGATAGAGACAGAGAGAGATAGAGATTGCTAAAACATTGTACATTGCTAAAACGTAGCTGATAATATAACACTTGAAATGTCTTTATGTTTTTGAAACTTTTTAGAGTGCAATGTTTACTGTTCATTTCGAATAGTTTTTTGTTGATGTTAAATTAGCTTCTTCTCACTTTTGTTTATTATCTATTTCACTTGCTTTGGCAATGTAAACATATGTTTCCCATGCCAATAAAGCCCCTTTTAATTGAATTGACAGAGAAAGAGATTTGATTTATTAGGATCCCCATTAGCCGACACCAACACATAACGAAAAACAGAAAGAGAGAGAGAGAGAGGCGCAACAGAGGTATGTTTCTTTAACTGGCCAGCGAGGTGATGTTGGTATTGATTGTGTCTGCAACACGTTCCCTTTCTCATTAGCTTGTTCATTAAGAAATGAGGTGTGAGTGCAAACAGGGCTGGCTCGAGGCACAAGGGCCCTGGCCTCCAGGGGGCCCCCATTGATTTCGTTAGTCAATCTCAAATCAGATATCACTAACATGGCATAAGTCTTGGCAAAACGTGTAGAATTGCAGGAAATGTGCTTTAAAATCTGCAAAAATGTCTCTCTACCCCATCGCAAAATGGATAGAATTGTAAGAAATTAGCTTTACAACTGAAATGTTTTTCTCTATGCCCCGGCCGAAATGACTAGAATTGCAGACCATGCAAATTGCAGTTAATTAACTTTAAAACGTACATTTTTCTTTGCGAGGTGGGGGGGGGGGGGGGGGGGGAATCCCCCTCCAAATCTTGCGTGTAGGGCCCCCAAAAGCCTAGGGCCAGCCCTGGATGCAAACAGCCTCGGCACAAGCCATTATCTTTAGCATTAAGTTTTGAATTGAAACAGGCATTGAGGTGAGACGGCTGGGCCTGGAGTAGGAAGTGGTAGAGCCAATCTGTGGAGTGAGGCTACATGAATCACAGACCCTATTCTATTCACAGTTCACTAGTTTTGACCAGAGGGCCCTAAGGGTCTGACTTTGAGGTTTAAATCCTTTATGGAACACTTAGGCAAAGTCAGACACTTAAGGTATGCCTGTGCAGTTCACTTTACAATAGGACAACGACCCTAAGCACACAGTCAAGACAACGCAGGAGTGGCTTCGGGACAAGTCTCTGAATGTCCTTGAGTGGCCCAGCCAGAGCCTGGACTTGAACCCGATCGAACATCTCTGGAGAGACCTGAAAATAGCTGTGAAGCGACGCTCCCCATCCAACCTGACAGAGCTTGAGAGGATCTGCAGAGAAGAATGGGAGAAACTCCCCAAATACAGGTGTGCCCAGCTTGTAGCGTCATACCCAAGAAGAGTCGAGGCTGTAATCGCTGCCAAAGGTGCTTGAACAATAAATTTGGGGTATTGTCTGTAGATTGATGAAGGCAATGTTTTTTTGAATCAATTTTAGAATAAGGCTATAATGTAACAAAATGTGGAAAAAGTCAAGGGGTCTGAATACTTTCCGAATGCACTGTGCCATTTGCTATATAGGAACTCAGTATTTGTATAATTTTAATTATAGGTCACACTTTTTATTTTATTCCAGGCTTTATCAACATTTTACGCAAACGGAGATACACAATGGACAAAAAAATCTGTTTCTCCTCATGGCTCAGCTACATAATGCCAGGGTATATCTGGTGGTCTGTCTCCTCATGGCTCAGCTACATAATGCCAGGGTATATCTGGTGGTCTGTCTCCTCAGCTACATAATGCCAGGGTATATCTGGTGGTCTGTCTCCTCATGGCTCAGCTACATAATGCCAGGGTATATCTGGTGGTCTGTCTCCTCAGCTACATAATGCCAGGGTATATCTGGTGGTCTGTCTCCTCAGCTACATAATGCCAGGGTATATCTGGTGGTCTGTCTCCTCAGCTACATAATGCCAGGGTATATCTGGTGGTCTGTCTCCTCAGCTACATAATGCCAGGGTATATCTGGTGGTCTGTCTCCTCAGCCACATAATGCCAGGGTATATCTGGTGGTCTGTCTCCTCAGCTACATAATGCCAGGGTATATCTGGTGGTCTGTCTCCTCATGGCTCAGCTACATAATGCCAGGGTATATCTGGTGGTCTGTCTCCTCAGCTACATAATGCCAGGGTATATCTGGTGGTCTGTCTCCTCAGCCACATAATGCCAGGGTATATCTGGTGGTCTGTCTCCTCATGGCTCAGCCACATAATGCCAGGGTATATCTGGTGGTCTGTCTCCTCAGCCACATAATGCCAGGGTATATCTGGTGGTCTGTCTCCTCAGCCACATAATGCCAGGGTATATCTGGTGGTCTGTCTCCTCAGCTACATAATGCCAGGGTATATCTGGTGGTCTGTCTCCTCAGCCACATAATGCCAGGGTATATCTGGTGGTCTGTCTCCTCATGGCTCAGCCACATAATGCCAGGGTATATCTGGTGGTCTGTCTCCTCAGCCACATAATGCCAGGGTATATCTGGTGGTCTGTCTCCTCAGCCACATAATGCCAGGGTATATCTGGTGGTCTGTCTCCTCAGCTACATAATGCCAGGGTATATCTGGTGGTCTGTCTCCTCAGCTACATAATGCCAGGGTATATCTGGTGGTCTGTCTCCTCAGCCACATAATGCCAGGGTATATCTGGTGGTCTGTCTCCTCAGCTACATAATGCCAGGGTATATCTGGTGGTCTGTCTCCTCAGCTACATAATGCCAGGGTATATCTGGTGGTCTGTCTCCTCAGCCACATAATGCCAGGGTATATCTGGTGGTCTGTCTCCTCAGCTACATAATGCCAGGGTATATCTGGTGGTCTGTCTCCTCATGGCTCAGCTACATAATGCCAGGGTATATCTGGTGGTCTGTCTCCTCAGCCACATAATGCCAGGGTATATCTGGTGGTCTGTCTCCTCAGCCACATAATGCCAGGGTATATCTGGTGGTCTGTCTCCTCAGCCACATAATGGCAGGGTATATCTGGTGGTCTGTCTCCTCAGCCACATAATGCCAGGGTATATCTGGTGGTCTGTCTCCTCAGCTACATAATGCCAGGGTATATCTGGTGGTCTGTCTCCTCAGCTACATAATGCCAGGGTATATCTGGTGGTCTGTCTCCTCAGCCACATAATGCCAGGGTATATCTGGTGGTCTGTCTCCTCATGGCTCAGCCACATAATGCCAGGGTATATCTGGTGGTCTGTCTCCTCAGCCACATAATGCCAGGGTATATCTGGTGGTCTGTCTCCTCAGCCACATAATGCCAGGGTATATCTGGTGGTCTGTCTCCTCAGCCACATAATGCCAGGGTATATCTGGTGGTCTGTCTCCTCAGCCACATAATGCCAGGGTATATCTGGTGGTCTGTCTCCTCAGCTACATAATGCCAGGGTATATCTGGTGGTCTGTCTCCTCAGCTACATAATGCCAGGGTATATCTGGTGGTCTGTCTCCTCAGCTACATAATGCCAGGGTATATCTTGTGGTCTGTCTCCTCAGCCACATAATGCCAGGGTATATCTGGTGGTCTGTCTCATCATGGCTCAGCCACATAATGCCAGGGTATATCTGGTGGTCTGTCTCCTCAGCCACATAATGCCAGGGTATATCTGGTGGTCTGTCTCCTCAGCTACATAATGCCAGGGTATATCTGGTGGTCTGTCTCCTCAGCTACATAATGCCAGGGTATATCTGGTGGTCTGTCTCCTCAGCCACATAATGCCAGGGTATATCTGGTGGTCTGTCTCCTCAGCCACATAATGCCAGGGTATATCTGGTGGTCTGTCTCCTCAGCTACATAATGCCAGGGTATATCTGGTGGTCTGTCTCCTCAGCCACATAATGCCAGGGTATATCTGGTGGTCTGTCTCCTCAGCCACATAATGCCAGGGTATATCTGGTGGTCTGTCTCCTCATGGCTCAGCTACATAATGCCAGGGTATATCTGGTGGTCTGTCTCCTCAGCTACATAATGCCAGGGTATATCTGGTGGTCTGTCTCCTCAGCTACATAATGCCAGGGTATATCTGGTGGTCTGTCTCCTCAGCCACATAATGCCAGGGTATATCTGGTGGTCTGTCTCCTCAGCCACATAATGCCAGGGTATATCTGGTGGTCTGTCTCCTCAGCTACATAATGCCAGGGTATATCTGGTGGTCTGTCTCCTCAGCTACATAATGCCAGGGTATATCTGGTGGTCTGTCTCCTCAGCCACATAATGCCAGGGTATATCTGGTGGTCTGTCTCCTCATGGCTCAGCTACATAATGCCAGGGTATATCTGGTGGTCTGTCTCCTCAGCCACATAATGCCAGGGTATATCTGGTGGTCTGTCTCCTCAGCCACATAATGCCAGGGTATATCTGGTGGTCTGTCTCCTCAGCCACATAATGCCAGGGTATATCTGGTGGTCTGTCTCCTCAGCCACATAATGCCAGGGTATATCTGGTGGTCTGTCTCCTCAGCTACATAATGCCAGGGTATATCTGGTGGTCTGTCTCCTCAGCTACATAATGCCAGGGTATATCTGGTGGTCTGTCTCCTCAGCCACATAATGCCAGGGTATATCTGGTGGTCTGTCTCCTCATGGCTCAGCCACATAATGCCAGGGTATATCTGGTGGTCTGTCTCCTCAGCCACATAATGCCAGGGTATATCTGGTGGTCTGTCTCCTCAGCCACATAATGCCAGGGTATATCTGGTGGTCTGTCTCCTCAGCCACATAATGCCAGGGTATATCTGGTGGTCTGTCTCCTCAGCCACATAATGCCAGGGTATATCTGGTGGTCTGTCTCCTCAGCTACATAATGCCAGGGTATATCTGGTGGTCTGTCTCCTCAGCTACATAATGCCAGGGTATATCTGGTGGTCTGTCTCCTCAGCCACATAATGCCAGGGTATATCTGGTGGTCTGTCTCATCATGGCTCAGCCACATAATGCCAGGGTATATCTGGTGGTCTGTCTCCTCAGCCACATAATGCCAGGGTATATCTGGTGGTCTGTCTCCTCAGCTACATAATGCCAGGGTATATCTGGTGGTCTGTCTCCTCAGCCACATAATGCCAGGGTATATCTGGTGGTCTGTCTCCTCAGCTACATAATGCCAGGGTATATCTGGTGGTCTGTCTCCTCAGCTACATAATGCCAGGGTATATCTGGTGGTCTGTCTCCTCAGCCACATAATGCCAGGGTATATCTGGTGGTCTGTCTCCTCAGCTACATAATGCCAGGGTATATCTGGTGGTCTGTCTCCTCAGCTACATAATGCCAGGGTATATCTGGTGGTCTGTCTCCTCAGCCACATAATGCCAGGGTATATCTGGTGGTCTGTCTCCTCAGCTACATAATGCCAGGGTATATCTGGTGGTCTGTCTCCTCAGCCACATAATGCCAGGGTATATCTGGTGGTCTGTCTCCTCAGCCACATAATGCCAGGGTATATCTGGTGGTCTGTCTCCTCAGCTACATAATGCCAGGGTATATCTGGTGGTCTGTCTCCTCAGCCACATAATGCCAGGGTATATCTGGTGGTCTGTCTCCTCAGCCACATAATGCCAGGGTATATCTGGTGGTCTGTCTCCTCATGGCTCAGCTACATAATGCCAGGGTATATCTGGTGGTCTGTCTCCTCAGCTACATAATGCCAGGGTATATCTGGTGGTCTGTCTCCTCAGCTACATAATGCCAGGGTATATCTGGTGGTCTGTCTCCTCAGCCACATAATGCCAGGGTATATCTGGTGGTCTGTCTCCTCAGCCACATAATGCCAGGGTATATCTGGTGGTCTGTCTCCTCAGCCACATAATGCCAGGGTATATCTGGTGGTCTGTCTCCTCAGCTACATAATGCCAGGGTATATCTGGTGGTCTGTCTCCTCAGCTACATAATGCCAGGGTATATCTGGTGGTCTGTCTCCTCAGCTACATAATGCCAGGGTATATCTTGTGGTCTGTCTCCTCAGCCACATAATGCCAGGGTATATCTGGTGGTCTGTCTCATCATGGCTCAGCCACATAATGCCAGGGTATATCTGGTGGTCTGTCTCCTCAGCCACATAATGCCAGGGTATATCTGGTGGTCTGTCTCCTCAGCTACATAATGCCAGGGTATATCTGGTGGTCTGTCTCCTCAGCTACATAATGCCAGGGTATATCTGGTGGTCTGTCTCCTCAGCCACATAATGCCAGGGTATATCTGGTGGTCTGTCTCCTCAGCCACATAATGCCAGGGTATATCTGGTGGTCTGTCTCCTCAGCTACATAATGCCAGGGTATATCTGGTGGTCTGTCTCCTCAGCCACATAATGCCAGGGTATATCTGGTGGTCTGTCTCCTCAGCCACATAATGCCAGGGTATATCTGGTGGTCTGTCTCCTCATGGCTCAGCTACATAATGCCAGGGTATATCTGGTGGTCTGTCTCCTCAGCTACATAATGCCAGGGTATATCTGGTGGTCTGTCTCCTCAGCTACATAATGCCAGGGTATATCTGGTGGTCTGTCTCCTCAGCCACATAATGGCAGGGTATATCTGGTGGTCTGTCTCCTCAGCCACATAATGCCAGGGTATATCTGGTGGTCTGTCTCCTCAGCCACATAATGCCAGGGTATATCTGGTGGTCTGTCTCCTCAGCCACATAATGCCAGGGTATATCTGGTGGTCTGTCTCCTCAGCCACATAATGCCAGGGTATATCTGGTGGTCTGTCTCCTCAGCCACATAATGCCAGGGTATATCTGGTGGTCTGTCTCCTCAGCCACATAATGCCAGGGTATATCTGGTGGGCTGTCTGGAATCAGACCAAGCGTATATCGTGGTAGAAATGGAAGTAGAGGATAAAATGAGTTTCATTCTCTATTTCTTCGAGGTCACAATAGTTACATAGTCTTTCCTCTTCCGTTTCACCACAACATCGACCTGTTTTCAATACGCAGAGGCAATGTCCCTGACCTTACCTGTGCACATAGCCATCTCTTGCTTTTAGATATGGTATACATAATATATCTCTCACACACCAATTCACCCTTTATCAAACAAAATGTTCTCAATGTAGGTTTATGATTAATCTCCTCCATCAATTTATTTTCATATTGCATCATCATCAGTTGTTTTTAATAGCGTCTATGTCTCCCTTAATTTAGTTTTCGTACAAAAGGTTAGACATTTCAGTTGCCCAGGCTCCCCCTACGGAGAGATCACGTTGATAAACTTTACTAGCTATTCTGTCAGTTGGCATACCCAACATTCTATTCCAAAGTCTCACCATCCAGGGTCCCGCGTCCCCAGTTGTTGCCAGTATATATAGGTATAGTATATATAATATATAGGTGAAAACCTGAGGACACCTAGAAGTAACGTACTGCTCTGTTATGGACGTGTTCGTTTTTTAAGATCCCTCTTAGCACCCCACACAGGGTTCTGACATTGTGTTTTCCAGTTAAGTTTTCAGGGAACATAAAATTATTCCTCAAAATACTCCACATTTTCGCTACCTGAGAACAAACTAGCAAAACCCTTCTCCCACTCATGAAGTACCTGTGTAACATCAGAGTTCAGCCCCCCGCCGCTCTTTCCTGACTTCCATGGGAATTGTCTTATGTACCTGTGTAACATCAGAGTTCAGCCCCCCCCCGCTCTTTCCTGACTTCCATGGGAATTGTCTTATGTACCTGTGTAACATCAGAGTTCAGCCCCCCCCCCCCCCGCTCTTTCCTGACTTCCATGGGAATTGTCTTATGTACCTGTGTAACATCAGAGTTCAGCCCCCCCGCTCTTCCCTGACTTCCATGGGAATTGTCTTATGTACCTGTGTAACATCAGAGTTCAGCCCCCCCACTCTTTCCTGACTTCCATGGGAATTGTCTTATGTACCTGTGTAACATCAGAGTTCAGCCCCCCCCCCCCCGCTCTTCCCTGACTTAGATGGGAATTGTCTTATGTACCTGTGTAACATCAGAGTTCAGCCCCCTGCTCTTCCCTGACTTCCATGGGAATTGTCTTATGTTCTAAGTTATTTATTTGGTTCCAGAAGGATTTGCTGCCAATAGTTATCTCGGCTAACGAATTGAAAAACTACAACATGAGAAGGGAATGTTATCAAAGTTATTTATATTTGAACCTGGTGTGAATGTAAATATAATTAAACTTTCCAAACATCTACAACAATTCTTTCCTGATACCTTTCATTAAAATACAGATCAATATCATGCAAGATCACACACACACACACACACTCACACACACACACACACACACACACACACTCACACTCACACTCACACTCACACTCACACTCACACTCACACTCACACTCACACTCACACGCACACACACACACACACACACACACACACACACACACACACACACACACACACACACACACACTCACACACACACACACACACTCACACACACTCACACACACTCACACACACACACACACACTCACACACACACTCACACACACTCACACACACTCACACACACACACACACACACACACACACACACTCACACACACTCACACACACTCACACACACTCACACACACACACACACACACACACACACACACACACACACACACACACACACACACACACACACACACTACAGCGCAGTACTTACATGTGGCTCACTGTGGATCAGTGCCTTAAGGTCTGGCAGCTTTCTAGTGGTCCTAAACACCACCTTGGACACTATACTCTTCACCACCACGTTCATGTCAGCATAGTCCTTGGCAGAAGACAGATTAAAGGGGTAGGGCCCAGCCCCGGACCCCGCGTTGGGGACCATAGAGAAGTGGTATGGGGAGGGGGTCAAGAGGAGGCCCTTCCTGTCCCCAGTGAGGACATAGGAAGCCATGATGAGGAACACGACGGCGAGGCCGAACAGGAAGCTGTACAGTTTAACCTTCCTGAAGCAGGTCAGGGTGCTCGTACCACATCCCAGAATGCACCAGGGCCAGGGTCGGTGGAGATGGAGAGGGTCACGTTTCACCTCCAGCACGGCAAACAGGCTCATGGCCCTGTCGTCCACCTGGAGTAGCAGAGGTCTCTTCCTGTAGTCCTCCATCGGGGAACCCAGCAGGGTGTATTTGTGGTCCATGTGTGTCATGGTGACAGAGAGGCGGAGGGTGGGGGGTGAGTCTGGGTGGTGGGGTGATGGTGGGCTGGCTAGGTCTGAGGACCCACTGTGGTGGTGGGGTGGGGTGGTTGGTTCTGGGGTGGTGGGGTGATGGTGGGCTGGCTAGGTCTGAGGACCCACTGTGGTGGTGGGGTGGGGTGGTTGGTTCTGGGGTGGTGGGGTGATGGTGGGCTGGCTAGGTCTGAGGACCCACTGTGGTGGGTGGGGTGGGGTGGTTGGTTCTGGGGTGGTGGGGTGATGGTGGGCTGGCTAGGTCTGGGGAGCCACGATGGTAGCTTGGTGGAGGAGGAGGCCGGCTAGGTCTGGGGAGCCACGATGGTAGCTTGGTGGAGGAGGAGGCCGGCTAGGTCTACTCAGCCTCAGAGACTTGGTGGAGGAGGAGGACAGCTAGGTCTGGGGAGCCACGATGGTAGCTTGGTGGAGGAGGAGGCCGGCTAGGTCTACTCAGCCTCAGAGACTTGGTGGAGGAGGAGGAGAGGTGGTGGAGGTGGGGATGGAGCCAGTGAGATGGGAGGAGGAGTATTGTGGTAGTGGCTCAGGAGGATCATCCATGCTGGGGGTGGGATGGTGCGTGCGGACAGACCACCTCTTCAACCACTACTGGAGCGCTGGAAAGAAGAAGAAGAAGAAGAAGAAGAAGAAGAAGAAGTCAATATGTTTCCCCTTAAAATGACTTGACACTAAGTGTCTAGCGGATTCATCCACACTCTAAAAATAACTGGGTTCAAAACAACCCAATTTGGGTTATTTGGGTCAGGGTCAATATTGGACAGAACACACACTGGGCTATTTGGTAACCTAGCACTGAGTCAGTATTGGACAGAACACACACTGGGCTATTTGGTAACCTAGCACTGGGTCAGTATTGGACAGAACACACGCTGGGCTATTTGGTAACCTAGCACTGGGTCAGTATTGGACAGAACACACGCTGGGCTATTTGGTAACCTAGCACTGGGTCAATATTGGACAGAACACACGCTGGGTTATTTGGTAACCTAGCACTGGGTCAGTATTGGACAGAACACACGCTGGGTTATTTGGTAACCTAGCACTGGGTCAGTATTGGACAGAACACACGCTGGGCTATTTGGTAACCTAGCACTGGGTCAATATTGGACAGAACACACGCTGGGCTATTTGGTAACCTAGCACTGGGTCAGTATTGGACAGAACACACGCTGGGCTATTTGGTAACCTAGCACTGGGTCAGTATTGGACAGAACACACGCTGGGCTATTTGGTAACCTAGCACTGGGTCAGTATTGGACAGAACACACGCTGGGCTATTTGGTAACCTAGCACTGGGTCAGTATTGGACAGAACACACGCTGGGCTATTTGGTAACCTAGCACTGGGTCAGTATTGGACAGAACACACGCTGGGCTATTTGGTAACCTAGCACTGGGTCAATATTGGACAGAACACACGCTGGGTTATTTGGTAACCTAGCACTGGGTCAGTATTGGACAGAACACACGCTGGGCTATTTGGTAACCTAGCACTGGGTCAGTATTGGACAGAACACACGCTGGGCTATTTGGTAACCTAGCACTGGGTCAATATTGGACAGAACACACGCTGGGCTATTTGGTAACCTAGCACTGGGTCAGTATTGGACAGAACACACGCTGGGCTATTTGGTAACCTAGCACTGGGTCAGTATTGGACAGAACACACGCTGGGCTATTTGGTAACCTAGCACTGGGTCAGTATTGGACAGAACACACGCTGGGCTATTTGGTAACCTAGCACTGGGTCAGTATTGGACAGAACACACGCTGGGCTATTTGGTAACCTAGCACTGGGTCAGTATTGGACAGAACACACGCTGGGCTATTTGGTAACCTAGCACTGGGTCAATATTGGACAGAACACACGCTGGGCTATTTGGTAACCTAGCACTGGGTCAGTATTGGACAGAACACACACTGGGCTATTTTGACCCAGCCAGTTGGGTTGCGTGAATAACTCAGCAAGTTGGGTTGTTGGGATTACCCAAACATGGGTTATTTAACCATCAGCTGGGTATATTAAATGTCATGCTGGGTTGACCTAGCAGCTGGGTCTTTTTTCCATGTAATCCTTAGGTTGTTTTCAGGACGCGTGGCATATTAGGGGCGTGGCTTTCAGCTAGATCTTATTAGCCACCCGTGAGCGCAAATGTAATTCCTGTTCATCATGTTAAATGTACATACTGTTCCTTCATAATTTTTCTTTTCCATATTCTTCTATAATATTACGATTATTTATTACATATTATAATAAAGTATCCCAGCATATTGCCTAATAAGGTACCACCTTACTGTATCCCAACATAGGCTTTTAGGGAACTCATACACTTCTGTAAACGTGACTGAATCTGCAAAAAAATGTCAATGTTCGACCTTAACGTGATAACTATACAACAGAACAGATGAACAGGAATGACATTTACTCTCACGGGTGGCTGAAAACAACTATCCTAAAGCCACGCCCCCTGCTAAACTACGCCGCCAGTCTTCTGATCATATCTCAATCTCAGCACCAATAACCCAGCAGTCTTTAAAGAAAACAACCCACCTTAGTTACCCAACGCCTGCAACCCACCAATTGGGTCAAACAAATAACCCAGCATTTTTTTTTTAGTGCAAAGCTGCTTGTGCCCTGGAAGAGGAAGGGTTGAGTAAGTGTGACCGAAGTACTACGTCATGTTTGATCTAAATCACAGACTCTTCCACTGAAACTGACTAGCGATATTTCCCCCTTCAAATCGGTTGACACTTGTCTAGCCAATTCATCCTGATCTGAAGCAGGGAAAGTGATTATATGGAAAACCTCTCAATCACAAACACAACAACAAAGAAACACTATATACATACATGAACTTCCATTGTAGACTTTCTGTTGTTCCTGCTGAATCCATAACTTAAAAGTTCCCTCTCTCACCGAGGCTACAGTCTGTCTCTCTCTGAGTCAGTCTAGTAAATCTCTCTCTCTCTCTCTCTCTCTCTCGGAGGCTACCGTCTGTCTCTGTCTGAGTCAGTCTAGCAAAGCTCTCTCTCTCTCTCGGAGGATACAGTCTCTCTCTGAGTCAGTCAAGTAAATCTCTCTTTCTCTCTCTCTCTCTCTCTGATGCTACCGTCTGTCTCTGTCTGAGTCAGTCTAGCAAAGCTCTCTCTCTCTCTCGGAGGTTACAGTCTCTCTCTGAGTCAGTCTTGTCTTATCATAGTTGCAGCAGACGTCACAACAACGTCCCACTAGCCTTAATTGATGCAGATATTTTGCCACAGAGCGGATGGGGCTGTACTCAGGATATTGGTCACATCCTGGTAAAGTGCTGACTAGCGGTTATCTTATGCGTCTGTGTGCGTGCGTGTGTGTCTGTACTCTCGAATCAGGAACCAGGTAACAGCGAGGGCAGCTTGCATTGAAACCTGCTGATTACATTTACATTAATATCAGACAGCATGGGATACATTTACATTAACATCAGACAACATGGGATACATTTACATTAATATCAGCATGGGATACATTTACATTAACATCAGACAGCATGGGATACATTTACATTAACATCAGACAGCATGGGATACATTTACATTAACATCAGACAACATGGGATACATTTACATTAATATCAGCATGGGATACATTTACATTAACATCAGATAGCATGGGATACATTTACATTAATATCAGACAGCATTGGACACATTTACATTAATATCAGACAACATGGGATACATTTACATTAACATCAGACAGCATGGGATACATTTACATTAATATCAGACAGCATGGGATACATTTACATTAACATCAGACAGCATGGGATACATTTACATTAACATCAGACAACATTGGAGACATTTACAGTGGGGAGAACAAGTATTTGATACACTGCCGATTTTGCAGGTTTTCCTACTTACAAAGCATGTAGAGGTCTGTAATTTTTATCATAGGTACACTTCAACTGTGAGAGACGGAATCTAAAACAAAAATCCAGAAAATCATATTGTATGATTTTTAAGTAATTAATTTGCCTTTTATTGCATGACATAAGTATTTGATACATCAGAAAAGCAGAACATAATATTTGGTACAGAAACCTTTGTTTGCAATTACAGAGATCATATGTTTCCTGTAGGTCTTGACCAGGTTTGCACACACTGCAGCAGGGATTTTGGCCCACTCCTCCATACAGACCTTCTCCAGATCCTTCAGGTTTCGGGGCTGTCGCTGGGCAATACGGACTTTCAGCTCCCTCCAAAGTTTTCTATTGGGTTCAGGTCTGGAGACTGGCTAGGCCACTCCAGGACCTTGAGATGCTTCTTACGGAGCCACTCCTTTGTTGCCCTGGCTGTGTGTTTCGGGTCGTTGTCATGCTTGAAGACCCAGCCACGACCCATCTTCAATGCTCTTACTGAGGGAAGGAGGTTGTTGGCCAAGATCTCGCGATACATGGCCCCATCCATCCTCCCCTCAATACGGTGCAGTCATCCTGTCCCCTTTGCAGAAAAGCATCTCCAAATAATGATTTTTCCACCTCCATGCTTCACGGTTGGGATGGTGTTCTTGGGGTTGTACTCATCCTTCTTCTTCCTCCAAACACGGCGAGTGGAGTTTAGACCAAAAAGCTATATTTTTGTCTCATCAGACCACATGACCTTCTCCCATTCCTCCTCTGGATCATCCAGATGGTCATTGGCAAACTTCAGACGGGCCTGGACATGCGCTGGCTTGAGCAGGGGGACCTTGCGTGCGCTGCAGGATTTTAATCCATGATGGCGTAATGTGTTACTAATGGTTTTCTTTGAGTTGTGGTCCCAGCTCTCTTCAGGTCATTGACCAAGTCCTGCCGTGTAGTTCTGGGCTGATCCCTCACCTTCCTCATGATCATTGATGCCCAACGAGGTGAGATCTTGCATGGAGCCCCAGACCGAGGGTGATTGACCGTCATCTTGAACTTCTTCCATTTTCTAATAATTGTGCCAACAGTTGTTGCCTTCTCACCAAGCTGCTTGCCTATTGTCCTGTAGCCCATCCCAGCCTTGTGCAGGTCTACAATTTTATCCCTGATGTCCATACACAGCTCTCTGGTCTTGGCATTGTGGAGAGGTTGGAGTCTGTTTGATTGAGTGTGTGGACAGGTGTCTTTTATACAGGTAACGAGTTCAAACAGGTGCAGTTAATACAGGTAATGAGTGGAGAACAGGAGGGCTTCTTAAAGAAAAACTAACAGGTCTGTGAGAGCCGGAATTCTTACTGGTTGGTAGGTGATCAAATACTTATGTCATGCAATACAATTCTAATGAATTACTTAAAAATCATACAATGTGATTTTCTGGATTTTTTTTTAGATTCCGTCTCTTACAGTTGAAATGTACCTATGATATAAAAATTACAGACCTCTACATGCTTTGTAAGTAGGAAAACCTGCAAAATCGGCAGTGTATCAAATACTTGTTCTCCCCACTGTATATACAGTGTATTTGATCCCCTGCTGATTTGAGGGAAATAAGTATTTTACCCCCTCTCAATCAGAATGATTTCTGGCTCCCAGGTGTCTTTTATACAAGTAACGAGCTGAGATTAGGAGCACACTCTTAAAGGGAGTGCTCCTAATCTCAGCTTGTTACCTGTATAAAATACACCTGTCCACAGAAGCAATCAATCAATCAGATTCCAAACTCTCCACCATGGCCAAGACCAAAGAGCTCTCCAAGGATGTCAGGGACAAGATTGTAGACCTACACAAGGCTGGAATGTGCTACAAGACCATCGCCAAGCAGCTTGGTGAGGAGGTGACAACAGTTGGTGCGATTATTCGCAAATGGAAGAAACACAAAAGAACTGTCAATCTCCCTCAGCCTGAGGCGCCACGCAAGATCTCACCTCGTGGAGTTGCAATGATCATGAGAACGGTGAGGAATCAGCCCAGAACTACACGGGAGGATCTTGTCAATGATCTCAAGGCAGCTGGGACCATAGTCACCAAGAAAACAATTGGTAACACACTACGCCGTGAAGGACTGAAATCCTGCAGCGCCCGCAAGGTCCCCCTGCTCAAGAAAGCACATATACATGCCCGTCTGAAGTTTGCCAATGAACATCTGAATGATTCAGAGGAGAACTGGGTGAAAGTGTTGTGGTCAGATGAGACCAAAATCGAGCTCTTTGGCATCACCTCAACTCGCCGAAAATCGAGCTCTTTGGCATCAACTCAACTTGCCGTGTTTGGAGGAGGAGGAATGCTGCCTATGACCCCAAGAACACCATCCCCACCGTCAAACATGGAGGTGGAAACATTATGCTTTGGGGGTGTTTTTCTACTAAGGGGACAGGACAACTTCACCGCATCAAAGGGACGATGGATTGAGCCATGTACCGTCAAATCTTGGGTGAGAACCTCCTTTCCTCAGCCAGGGCATTGAAAATGGGTTGTGGATGGGTATTCCAGCATGACAATGACCCAAAACACACGGCCAAGGCAACAAAGGAGTGGCTCAAGAAGAAGCACATTAAGGTCCTGCAGTGGCCCAGCCAGTCTCCAGACCTTAATCCCATAGAAAATCTGTGGAGGGAGCTGAAGGTTTCGAGTTGCCAAATGTCAGCCTCGAAACCTTAATGACTTGTAGAAGATCTGCAAAGAGGAGTGGGACAAAAATCCCTCCTGAGATGTGTGCAAACCTGGTGGCCAACTACAAGAAACGTCTGACCTCTGTGATTGCCAACAAGGGTTTTGCCACCAAGTACTAAGTCATGTTTTGCAGAGGGGTCAAATACTTTTTTCCCTCATTAAAATGCAAATCAATTTATAACATTTTTGACATGCGTTTTTCTGGATTTTTTTGTTGTTATGCTGTCTCTCACTGTTCAAATAAACCTACCATTAAAATTATAGACTGATCATTGTCACGATCGTCAGGGAGAGACCAATGCGCAGCGTTGAAGGTGAACATATTATTTAATGAATGAACAAAACAACAGACGATAACGTGATGTCTACGGTTTACACAACCAAATACGAACAAGAAACCACAAACACAAAGTGAAAGACAGACAGTTAAATATGGCTCCCAATCAGAGACAACCAGCTGACACTCGTTGCCTCTGATTGGGAGTCACTCAGGCCAACATAGAAATACAAACATAGAATTACACACCCTGGCTCAACATAACAGTGACCCCAGAGCCAGGGCGTGACAATCATGTCTTTGTCAGTGGGCAAACGTACAAAATCAGCAGGGGATCAAATACTTTTTACCCTCACTGTATATATTGAAAGGTTTCTGTTTTGCTCAGATAAATTATTCCATTTCTTTATTGCTCTAAATCGAAATGTTATTTTGCCTATTTCTCTTTTCTTTCTGGATAACACATAGATGGTGGACAATCTATTCCTAGTATTGACTGAATGTCTGTCTCTTACAAACTGAATACTGTGAATGGAGTTTGACCGTTTGGTGTACATTGTGAAATAAAATAAGCATGTTTTTTTTTCAATTATTTTGTTAATTGATGACCACCCAAGAGCATTGTGAATGACCACAACAGAATAATCATATCTCCACCTTAAAACAGTCCTTGCTGCTTTGTTCTGTCCAATCTGCAGCCTCCTCATGTCACTTGCTGATGCATCGCCCCAGACCACAGAACAGTAGTTATCCTGACTCCCAATTAATGCTTGGGTGGTTTGCTTAAGAAACTTTCCCGGTAAATATTTAGCTATCCTTCTGATCATTCATGCATGCACACAGAGAGAGAGAGAGAGAGAGAGAGAGAGAGAGAGAGAGAGAGAGAGAGAGAGAGAGAGAGAGAGAGAGAGAGAGAGAGAGAGAGAGAGAGAGAGACAGAGAGACAGAGAGAGAGAGAGAGAGAGAGAGAGAGAGAGATAGAGAAAAAAGAGGGAGAGGGAGACAGCTTCAGTTGTACAATCCAGTCTTGCCCCATACAGAGGTTCCTCCAACAGCTAATGCACTGACTCCGCTAAAGTGCGTCTGGACACCTTCATTATGCTCCAAACCCTAAGAAGGCCTCTGTAAAATGGAGGTACTCCCTCCCTAGAAATCTGACTACTATCAACCAAAAATAAAGCCTTCTTTAAACCTAATCCCCCAACCTGCTGTAATACAAGACATGCCACCCCTCTCCAAACCACATTTTCTGGTCCATAAAGCAACCTTTGAATAAACTGAAACCAGAAAGCAGCAGCCCTACTAGCAAGATGTACAAGACCTTGTCTCCCCCACTCTTTTGACAAATACAAAACACTTTGTGGAACCCAATGATATTTATCCCAAAAAAATCTACAATAATCACCTGTATCTTAGCCAGAAGGCCAGATGGTGGCCCTAAACATGACAACCGATGCCACAGCGCAGAGGCAACCACATTGTTAACAATAATAGTGCGCCCCCTATATGACATATGAAATAACAACCAACGCCATCTCCTCATCCTCCCTTCCACCATTTCAACCACCCCATTCCAATTTTTTTTCCATAGCCATAGTCCCTTCATCTCCTAGGTACACTCCAAGATACTTAAAACCTCCCTTATACGATTTCAGCCCCCCCTGGCAAAGCCATGATCCCTCCAGACCATTCTCCAATCTGTAAAGCACAACTTTTTTCCCAATTTACCTTTGCAGAGGATATTCCCCTAAACCGATCAACCATGAGACTCAAACTGTCCACCTCTGCTTGATTTTTCACTAAAATAACTACATCATCAGCATAGGCTGAGAGACGAATGGGAGGAATATCCTCTGAAAGGTACACCCCTTCAATGTGACTTCTAATGCTACTTAGTAGTGGCTCTATAGCAATGGCATATAACATTCCTGACAAAGAGCATCCCTGCCTAATACCTCTACACACTTTAAAAAGGAGCACTCAAGCCACCGTTAACTTTTCAATACACTTTCAATGTCACCCTGATCATGGCAATAAAACCAGAGATGAAACGAAACGCCTCAAAAGTGTGCCATAAGTATTGATGTTCAACTCGGTCAAATGCCTTTTCCTGATCAATTGAAATTAGACCAGCATCCAACCCAATAGCCCTAGAGACATCCCAAAAAAATCCTGAATCAGAGAAATGTTATCCCCTATCTGCCTGCCGGGAACACAGTAGGACTGGTCCGTATGATTTGCCCCATCACCTCTCTCAGCCTGTTGGACAAAGCCTTTGGACAGGATCTTATAATCAGTGCACAATAAAGCCACCGGCCTCCAGTTCTTCACCTCCCTAGGGTCACCCTTTTTGGGCAGTAGGGTGAGGACAGCCCTCCTGCAGCTTATCGGTAGTAACCGTCCGGTCAAACTATCGTTAACTACTGCTAGCCAATCCTCTCCCAACATAGCCCCAAAAAAACTTTAAAAAGTCAATTTTCCATGCCTTTTAATGCAGTGTATAGCTCCTGCAAAGACAATGGTTGCTCTAGCTCAACCTGAGCTTCTGCAGCCACCTGTGGGAGCCCATCAAGGAACTGCTGTGTCACTGTTTTATCCTCTTTGTACTCACACTTGTAGAGCTCAGCATAGAACTCTACTGCCCTCTTTCTAATTTCACTAGGGCTAGTGAGCTCCTGTCCAACAGCTGATTTGAGGCAATTAATAATTCTTCTTTGTCCATTCTTTTTCTCCAGAGATTCCCTGAAACGTACTTCTCACCAATGCCCCCTGTGCTCTGATACCCAGCAGGTCTGCCAATGCAGCTCTTGTCCTCTTGAGGGCCTGAGTATGGCTTCGATCTCCTGTGGTCTCAACCAACGTCAGGAGTTCCACTATTTCAGACTCTAGGGCTTTCATTGATCTGGTGATGTCTTTGGTGACATTCCTCATGTATTGATTACAGAATTGTTGAATCTGGATTTTCCCTATATCCCACTACTGTTGAAGGGATACAAAACTGGCATTTTGAGACCTCCACCTCTCCCAGAAAAAACTAGAACATTTCATGAAGTGAGCATCACTCAATAAAGCCATCCAGGCTCTGTCGTAGCCGGCCGTGACCGGGAGACCCATGGGGCGGCGCACAATTGGCCCAGCGTCGTCCAGGGTAGGGGAGGGAATGGCCGGCAGGGATGTAGCTCAGTTGATAGAGCATGGCGTTTGCAACGCCAGGGTTGTGGGTTTGATTCCCACGGGGGGGCAGTATAAAAAAAAATATATATATATATATATATATGTATTCACTAACTGTAAGTCGCTCTGGATAAGAGCGTCTGCTAAATGACTAAAAAATGTAAAAAAAACAAAAAAAAACATAACTTCATTTTCCATATTACTATGCGTTTCATGTAGAAAACTTCTCACTTCCCTTTCCCTTAATTAACTCATACACTACAGCTCTTTGTTTTAACGTCTCTTGCCCCATTTACGTTTAAAAAAAGAAATCTTAAAACTGCTCATGGATGAAAAACAAAACAGAGGAAGAGACAGAAACCACATCTCTTTACAGAGTTAAGGCTGAGGAAGACACAGAAACCACATCTCTTTACAGAGTTAAGGCTGAGGAAGACACAGAAACCACATCTCTCTACAGAGTTAAGGCTGAGGAAGACCCAGAAACCACATCTCTTTACAGAGTTAAGGCTGAGGAAGACACAGAAACCACATCTCTTTACAGAGTTAAGGCTGAGGAAGACACAGAAACCACATCTCTCTACAGAGTTAAGGCTGAGGAAGACACAGAAACCACATCTCTTTACAGAGTTAAGGCTGAGGAAGACACAGAAACCACATCTCTTTACAGAGTTAAGGCTGCGACTGAACTCTTTCATTTCCTTTAGAATTTACATCACGTATCACTCTCGTGATCCCTTTCTAGCAATTTCAGGGCTTGTCAAACCTCCCCCTGGTATTTTTTTACATCAGAAACTTTGCTGATTCAATAAACAATTCACTTTTCAGGAAAAACACCTGTTACATTATAATCCTGCATATATTTCTTCCCTTTTGTCAACTTCAGAAATTGACGTACCTTCTCAATCCCATACCTCCCTTCCACCTGATTTCTCTCGCTATTTTGTTGTGACGCGTCAGATGACTCACTCTCGCTATCCTCCCCAGAAGAAAACTCCACCATCTCTACAACCTGTTTATCCTCAACTGATTTATCAATCTCTACCTTCCTCTTAGAATTAGACCCTTCACCACCCCTTACATTCTTCCTCTTACTCCTCTGTACTTTGAAAACAGCTGCTTCCTTTTCCATTATTTAAATCTCCTTTTGACCTCCAATTTCATTTTCCAGCACCACCTCAGCGACCGCAGTCGCAATCTCACCGACTGTTTACCCTCCCTCTTTGTTCTGATCTACCACAATTGCCCCCGTAGCCTCACTGCTTTCCTTTCCTACTTTTCCAACCACATCTGCCCACCTTCTCCCTTCCCCTGAACCCTTAGCATGTTCATCCCTTCACGTGGTGCATTAGCTGCACCAGCACTCAAACTGCTACCGGGCTCTGCATGCTTGTTCTCGGGACAAAAACCCTCTCTTCCACAGCCAAAGCATTTAATTGATTCAGTAGAAGCGTAGAAGACATAATCAAATCCATCAACCTTAAAACTGAACGCTAAATTCAGTTCGTCAGTGTCCTTCTTTAAAATCATATGCACCTGTCTCCTATGAGACACGACATGTTTCAGCAAAGGAGATTTGCATCCAAAAACAACCTTCTTTATTGTAGATACAAGTTGACCATGACGAGAGAACACTCGCTCCAACACTTCATCTCTAACAAATGGTGGAACGTTAGAAAGTATAACTTTCTTCGCCGGATTCATAAGAGGAAATACTGACGTCCCTCTCAACTATCGTATTCACCTTTTCAATGGAATCTAAGAATATCACTACAGCGCTATTCATCCTTGAGGCTGATTTTATGCTATCATACCCAATGATAGCACCCACTGCTAAGCTACATTCTTCCACTGAACACCCGGCCGCAGCAGGAATCTTTAGTCCATGCCGCCGACTAAGTTTTTCAAACACCAAACCTCCGCGAGTGGCCATTGCAACCAGCCCCACCAGCTGGTTGCGCCCTCGAGAAAAACAACCTCAATGATCCCACCACCCCTATACGTTCTTAGTTATAGTGAGACAAGATAACCTTAAAACAACTAAACTAATCAATATATATATATATATATATATATATATATATATATATATATATCTATATACAGTTGAAGTCGGAAGTTTACATACACCTTAGCCAAATACATTTAAACTCAGTTTTTCACAATTCCTGATATTTAATCCTAGTAAAAATTCCCTGTCTTATGTCAGTTAGGATCACCACTTTATTTTAAGAATGTGAAATGTCAGAATAATAGTAGAGAATTATTTATTTCAGCTTTTATTTCTTTCATCACATTCCCAGTGGGTCAGAAATTTACATACAATCAATTAGTATTTGGTAGCATTGCCTTTAAATTGTTTAACTTGGGTCAAACGTTTCGGATAGCCTTCCACAAGCTTCCCACAATAAGTTGGGTGAATTTTGGCCCATTCCTCCTGACAGAGATGGTGTAACTGAGTGAGGTTTGTAGGCCTCCTTGCTCGCACACGCTTTTTCAGTTCTGCCCCAAATGTTCTATAGGATTGAGGTCATGGCTTTGTGATGGCCACTCCAATACCTTGACTTTGTTGTCCTTAAGCCATTTTGCCACAACTTTGGAAGTATGCTTGGGGTCGTTGTTGGGGTGCCCCCAGCAAAACTCCCCCACACAAAAAGGTTTTCCATTTGGAAGACCCATTTGCGACCAAGCTTTAACTTCCTGACTGATGTCTTGAGATGTTGCTTCAATATATCCACATAATTTTCCTTCCTCATGATGCCATCTATTTTGTGAAGTGCACCAGTCACCTCCTGCAGCAAAGCACCCCCACAGCATGATGCTGCCACCCCCGTGCTTCACGGTTGGGATGGTGTTCTTCGGCTTGCAAGCAACCCCCTTTTTCCTCCAAACATAACAATGGTCATTATGGCCAAACAGTTCTATTTTTGTTTATTCAGACCAGAGGACATTTCTCCAAAAAGTACGATCTTTGTCCCCATGTGCAGTTGCAAACCGTAGTCTTTTTTATGGCGGTTTTGGAGCAGTGGCTTCTTCCTTGCTGAGCGGCCTTTCAGGTTATGATGATATAGGACTCGTTTTACTGTGGATTTAGATACTTTTGTACCTGTTTCCTCCAGCATCTTCACAAGGTCCTTTGCTGTTGTTCTGGGATTGATTTGCAATTTTCGCACCAAAGTACGTTCATCTCTAGGAGACAGAACGCGTCTCCTTCCTGAGCGATATGACGGCTGCGTGGTCCCATGGTGTTTATACTCCCAAGGATGAACCGACTCTTGGAGGTCTACAATTTTTTTCTGAGGTCTTGGCTGATTTCTTTTGATGTTCCCATGATGTCAAGCAAAGAGGCACTGAGTTTGAAGGTTGGCCTTGAAATACATCCACAGGTACACCTCCAATTGACTCAAATGATGTCAATTAGCCTATTAGAAGCGTCTAAAGCCATGACATCATTTTCTGGAATTTTCCAAGCTGTTTAAAGGCACAGTCAACTTAGTGTATGTAAACTTCTGACCCATTGGAATTGTGATACAGTGAATTATAAGTGAAATAATCTGTCTGTAAACAATTGTTGGAAAAATTACTTGTGTCATGCACAAAGTAGATGTCCTAACCGACTTGCCAAAACTATAGTTTGTTAACAAGAAATTTGTGGAGTGGTTGAAAAACGAGTTTTAATGTCTCCAACCTAAGTGTATGTAAACTTCCGACTTCAACTGGGTGACTTTAACCTCCCTACGTCTGCCTTTGACTAATTTCTCGCTGCCTCCTTCTTTCCACTCCTTTCCTCTTTTGACCTCACCCTCTCACCATCCCCCCTACTCACAAGGCAGGCAATACGCTTGACCTCATCTTTACTAGATGCTGTTCTTCTACTAATCTCACTGCAACTCCCCTCCAAGTCTCCGACCACTACTTCGTATCCTTTTCTCTCTCGCTCTCCTCCAACACTACTCACTCTACCCCTACTCAGATGGTAATGTGCCATCGCAATCTTCGCTCTCTCTCTCACGCTACTCTCTCCTCTTCCATCCTATCATCTCTTCCCTCTGCTAAATCCTTCTCCCTCCGATCTCCTGATTCTGCCTCCTCAACCCTCCTCTCCTCCCTTTCTGCATCTTTTGACTCTCTATGTCCCCTATCCTCCCGGCCGGCTCGGTCCTCCCCTCCTGCTCCGTGGCTTGACGACTCATTGCGAGCTCACAGAACAGGTCTCCACTCTAAATTTCAAGCCTCTGCCTCTAACCCTAGGAAGCTCTTTGCCACCTTCTCCTCTCTGCTGAATCCTCCTCATCCTCCCCCTCCCTCCTCCCTCTCTGTGGATGACTTCGTCAACCATTTTGAAAAGAAGGTTGACAACATCCGATCCTCATTTATTAAGTCAAATGACGCAGCTGTTCCTGCTCACACTGCCCTACCCTATGCTTTGACTTCTTTCTCCCCTCTCTTTCCAGATGAAATCTTGCGACTTGTGATGGCTGGCCGCCCAACAACCTGCCCGCTTGACCCTATCCCCTCCTCTCTTCTCCAGAACATTTCCAGAGACCTTCTCCCTTACCTCACCTCGCTCATCAACTCATCCTTGACCGCTGGCTATGTCCCTTCCGTCTTCAAGAGAGCGAGAGTTGCACCCCTCCTCAAAAAACCTACACTCGATCCCTCCGATGTCAACAACTACAGACCAGTATTCTTTTCTCTCCAAAACTCTTGAGCTTGCCGTCTCTAGCCACCTCTCCTGCTATCTCTCTCAGAATGACCTTCTTGATCCAAACCAGTCAGGTTTCAAGACTGGTCATTCAACTGAGACTGCTCTTCTCTGTGTCACGGAGGCTCTACGCACTGCTAAAGCTAACTCTCTCTCCTCTGCTCTTATCCTTCTAGACCTATCTGCTGCCTTTGATACTGTGAACCATCAGATCCTCCTCTCCACCCTCTCCGAGTTGGGCATCTCCGGCGCTGCTCACTCTTGGATTGCGTCCTACCTGACAGGTCGCTCCTACCAGGTGGCGTGGCGAGAATCTGTCTCCGCACCACGTGCTCTCACCACTGGTGTCCCCCAGGGCTCAGTTCTAGGCCCTCTCCTATTCTCTCTATACACCAAGTCACTTGGCTCTGTCATATCCTCACATGGTCTCTCCTATCATTGCTACACAGACGACGTACAATTAATTTTCTGATAACCAGGTGATAAATCGCATCTCTGCATGTCTGGCAGACATATCAGTGTGGATGTCGGATCACCACCTCAAGCTGAACCTCAGCAAGATGGAGCTGCTCTTCCTCCTGGGGAAGGACTGCCCGCTCCATGATCTCGCCATCACGGTTGACAACTCCATTGTGTCCTCCTCCCAGAGTGCAAAGAACCTTGGCGTGACCCTGGACAACACCCTGTCGTTCTCCGCTAACATCTCCCGTCTGGATTACTGCAACTCGCTGTTGGCTGGGCTCCCAGCCTGTGCCATTAAACCCCTACAACTTATCCAGAACGCTGCAGCCCTTCTGGTGTTCAACCTTCCCAAGTTCTCTCATGTCACCCCGCTCCTCCGTACACTCCACTGGCTTCCAGTTGAGGCTCGCATCTACTACAAGACCATGGTGCTTGCCTACGGAGCTGTGAGGGGAACGGCACCTCCTTACCTTCAGGCTCTGATCAGACCCTACACCCAAACGAGGGCATTGCGTTCATCCACCTCTAGCCTGCTGGAAGACACACACTCACACACACACACACACACACCAGTGGAGTGCTGCTGAGCGGTGGACGGGCTCATAATAATCACTGGAAGGGAGCGAATGGAATGGCATCGAACACACAGAAAGCATTCCGCTCCAGCCATTACCACGAGCCCGTCCTCCCCAATTAAGGTGACACCATCCACCCTACCTCTACGGAAGCACAGTTCCCGCTCAGCCCAGTCAAAGCTATTCGCTGCTCTGGCACCCCAATGGTGGAAAACAAGCTCCCCCACGACGCCAGGACAGCGGAGTCACTGACCACACTTGAAACCCTACCTCTTTAAGGAATACCCCCCCCCCCCCCAGTCCTGTCCCACTGGCTATCCTAAGTTGAATGCACCAAGTTGAATGCACCAGTCGCTCTGCGTCTGCTCTGCGTCTGCTCTGCGTCTGCTGAATGACTTTAAATATATATATATATATATATATATATATATATATATACACACACACATACATACATACATATATATATATATACACACACACACACACACACACCGAAACCCAATAGAAAATAATTCCAGTCGCTCTCTAAATAATAATAATAATAATATGCCATTTAGCAGACGCTTTTATCCAAAGCGACTTACAGTCATGCGTGCATACATTTTTGTGTATGGGTGGTCCCAGGGTTCGAACCCACTACCTTGGCGTTACAAGCGCCGTGCTCTACCAGCTGAGCTACAGAGGACCACCAAATCACTCCTGCTTCACGACTCACTCCCAGCATGCACTCCGACGAGAGAGAGAGAGAGAGAGGGAGAGAGAGAGGGAGAGAGAGAGAGAGGGAGAAAGATAGGTAGAGAAAGAGAGGGAGAGAGAGAGGGAGAGGGAGAGAGAGGGAGAGAGAGAGACAGAGAGAGAGAGAGGGCAAGAGAGAGAGAGAGAGCGAGAGACAGACAGAGACAGACAGAGAGAGAGAGAGAGGGAGAGAGGGAGAGAGAGAGAGAGAGAGAGAGAGAGAGAGACAGAGAGAGAGAGAGAGAGAGAGAGAGAGAGAGAGAGAGAGAGAGAGAGAGAGAGAGAGAGAGAGAGGAGGGTAGGAAAATAGTTTTTTAAAGACAGTTTTATCTTTTCCCAGCATGCAGTTGTAAATCAACGACAACACAAGGAGGTCTGTAAGGATTAGGATGAAAGTTTTTAGCAATTTCCTGTTAATCAGTTACAGTATAGTTTGTTATTTTTCGCCCCCTCTCTCTCGCCCCCTCTCTCTCTCTTTCTCTCAGAGAGTATAGCCTTGGAGGATTTGTCAGTTGCTTTGAATACAACAAACAGGGTCATTATGAGGTCCAACTGCAGTCCAGCCAAAGGATTGAGGAAGTGGGTCTCTTTCTCGTTGCCCTGGTTTTGAATGTGTAACAGAGTTTAGATCATACAGTACCGAAAGCTCACTCCACAGCTTGACATTTTAACATGTTTTACATTTAGCAGACGCTCTTTATCCAGAGCGACTTACAGGAGCAATTAGGGTTAAGTGCCTTGCTCAAGGACACAATGACATACTTTCCAACTAGCCGGCCCCAAGATTCGAACCAGCGACCTTTTGGTTACTGGCCCGTGCACGCTCATAACCACTAGGCTACCTGTCACACACACAGGCACGCATTGCCGAATTGGTACCATTTCAGTGGGGCAGAGGACCCTGGTTCTATCTGTTGTCCTGACAGTGTAACCAGCCAGGGAGAAAGCAGAGGACCCTGGTTGTCCTGACAGTGTAACCAGACGGGGAGAAAGCAGAGGACCCTGGTTCTAGCTGTTGTCCTGACAGTGTAACCAGAGGGAGAAAGCAGAGGACCCTGGTTCTAGCTGTTGTCCTGACAGTGTAACCAGCCAGGGAGAAAGCAGAGGACCCTGGTTCTAGCTGTTGTCCTGACAGTGTAACCAGCCAGGGAGAAAGCAGAGGACCCTGGTTCTAGCTGTTGTCCTGACAGTGTAACCAAACAGGGAGAAAGCAGAGGACCCTGGTTCTAGCTGTTGTCCTGACAGTGTAACCAGCCAGGGAGAAAGCAGAGGACCCTGGTTCTAGCTGTTGTCCTGACAGTGTAACCAAACAGGGAGAAAGCAGAGGACCCTGGTTCTAGCTGTTGTCCTGACAGTGTAACCAAACAGGGAGAAAGCAGAGGACCCTGGTTCTAGCTGTTGTCCTGACAGTGTAACCAGCCAGGGAGAAAGCAGAGGACCCTGGTTCTAGCTGTTGTCCTGACAGTGTAACCAGCCAGGGAGAAAGCAGAGGACCCTGGTTCTAGCTGTTGTCCTGACAGTGTAACCAGCCAGGGAGAAAGCAGAGGACCCTGGTTCTAGCTGTTGTCCTGACAGTGTAACCAGCCAGGGAGAAAGCAGAGGACCCTGGTTCTAGCTGTTGTCCTGACAGTGTAACCAGCCAGGGAGAAAGCAGAGGACCCTGGTTCTAGCTGTTGTCCTGACAGTGTAACCAGCCAGGGAGAAAGCAGAGGACCCTGGTGCTAGCTGTTGTCCTGACAGTGTAACCAGCCAGGGAGAAAGCAGAGGACCCTGGTTCTAGCTGTTGTCCTGACAGTGTAACCAGATAGGGAGAAAGCAGAGGACCCTGGTTCTAGCTGTTGTCCTGACAGTGTAACCAGATAGGGAGAAAGCAGAGGACCCTGGTTCTAGCTGTTGTCCTGACAGTGTAACCAAACAGGGAGAAAGCAGAGGACCCTGGTTCTAGCTGTTGTCCTGACAGTGTAACCAGCCAGGGAGAAAGCAGAGGACCCTGGTTCTAGCAGTTGTCCTGACAGTGTAACCAGCCAGGGAGAAAGCAGAGGACCCTGGTTCTAGCTGTTGTCCTGACAGTGTAACCAGAGGGAGAAAGCAGAGGACCCTGGTTCTAGCTGTTGTCCTGACAGTGTAACCAAACAGGGAGAAAGCAGAGGACCCTGGTGCTAGCTGTTGTCCTGACAGTGTAACCAGCCAGGGAGAAAGCAGAGGACCCTGGTTCTAGCTGTTGTCCTGACAGTGTAACCAAACAGGGAGAAAGCAGAGGACCCTGGTTCTAGCTGTTGTCCTGACAGTGTAACCTCTCTCACTCCATTTACAAATCCACATTCTAGAATTGAGACACATTCTGTTGTGTGATTTCCCTTGCCAGGGCAGATGGTCTGGACAGCAGGATTGGACAATACAATTGGATGCCATCTCTCGATGGTAGGCAGACAGGAATCAAAATAAAATATATTACTAATTTACAGCGACACAACTAAAAATAGACACCTGAACGGAGGTAGAGAGAGAGAGGGCTGACTGGATGGAGAGATGGAACAGACCAGAGAGAGACAGGGATGGAGGTAGAGAGAGAGAGGGCTGACTGGATGGAGAGATGGAACAGACCAGAGAGAGACAGGGATGGAGGTAGAGAGAGAGAGGGCTGACTGGATGGAGAGATGGAACAGACCAGAGAGAGACAGGGATGGAGGTAGAGAGAGAGAGAGAGAGAGGGCTGACTGGATGGAGAGATGGAACAGACCAGAGAGAGACAGGGATGGAGGTAGAGAGAGAGAGGGCTGACTGGATGGAGAGATGGAACAGACCAGAGAGAGACAGGGATGGAGGTAGAGAGAGAGAGAGAGAGGGCTGACTGGATGGAGAGATGGAACAGACCAGAGAGAGACAGGGATGGAGGTAGAGAGAGAGAGAGCCTAATCATTATGTCTCCTGTGTTCAATTGTAATCACTGAACTCGGTAGGTAAGAACTGTACGAACCGAGACCTCCATGCGCCAATCCTCCATATTCCTCCATGGATAATCTCTGTGAAGTTCTTTACACAGGCTAATTCCCTTAACTTTGAGATGTCTCTGCCAGTAGCAGTATAGGAATAGTCGGTAGGTTATTTCCGACGCCTCCATTCTCGCTCCTGGATCATTCCTGTGAGGTTTCTCTAACTCAAGTTAACTTTTTGAGGTTGTGAGATGTGTCTGTGTCTGCAGAGAGTTCATTATTTAAGTCCCTGTCACACAGAGTCCGCTTCCCAAATGGAACCCTATCCCCTGTATAGTGCACTACTTTTGACCAGACCAATATGGGCCCTAGTCAAAATTAGTGCACTATATAATATAGGGTATAGGGTGCCATTTGGGACTATTCAGAGAGGAGAGGATCTGGCCCAGCCTGGCTATAGGGCTCCAAGGCCACAGATGGAGATAAATGTCATTATGTGGGGTCTCTCTCTCTCTTCTCTCTCTTCTCTCTCTCTCCCTGTACCCCTCGCTCTCTTGCTTTCTCTCTCTCTCCCTCCCTCCCTCTCTCTCTCTCTCTCTCTCTCTCTCCCTCCCTCCCTCCCTCCCTCCCTCCCTCCACCAATGTTCAGGTCTATCAGGCTTTCTCCACACGTCACCTCACGTCTCCTAACACTACCCAGTGTAATTAAAGTAAAGGGATTCTAGTGGAATAAACAGTGTTCATGTGGAAGGGGAAAATACATCTTACTGAGGCATTAAATTAATTAGAC
>NW_028166804.1:32500-95000 GCF_964263955.1 Coregonus lavaretus
CAGCCAGGACACTTGGACCCTCCACAGAGGGAGAGCCACCAGCCAGCCAGGACACTTGGACCCTCCACAGAGGGAGAGCCACCAGCCAGCCAGTACACTTGGACCCTCCACAGAGGGAGAGCCACCAGCCAGCCAGGACACTTGGACCCTCCACAGAGGGAGAGCCACCAGCCAGCCAGTACACTTGGACCCTTTCATCCAGACTGATGGTAAAGACACGGACTGCGTCCCGAATGGCATCCTAACACCTATAAAAGTGCTCTAGTTTAGACCAGGGCCCATAGGGCTCCGTCCAAGTAGTGCACTACGTAGGGAATAGGGTGCTACTTGGGACTCAGACACTGTGTCATATATACCATATCTGGACCTGGGTTCAATAACCTGCTACTGGAAATAATGTATATTTATATATACTTTACCCCAGTCCTCAGCAGTCCAATCCCTGTACCTTTTGCAAAATATCAGTCTGTCCCTGATGTTTTTCCTGGAGAGTAGTGGCTTCTTTGCTGCCCTTCTTGACACCAGGCAATCCTCCAAAAGTCTTCGCCTCACTGTGTGTGCAGATGCACTCACACCTGCCGGCTGCCATTCCTGAGCAAGCTCTGCACTGGTGGTACCCCGATCCCGCAGCTGAATCAACTTTAGGAGACGGTCCTGGCGCTTGCTGGACTTTCTTGGGCGCCCTGACGCCTTCTTCACAACAATTGAACCTCTCTCCTTGAAGTTCTTGATGATCCGATAAATGGTTGATTTAGGTGCAATCTTACTAGCAGCAATATCCTTGCCTGTGAAGCCCTTTTTGTGCAAAGCAATATCTGGACCTGGGTTCAATAACCTGCTACTGGAAATAATGTATATTTATATACTTTACCCCAGTCCTCAGCAGTCCAATCCCTGTACCTTTTGCAGAATATCAGTCTGTCCCTGATGTTTTTCCTGGAGAGAAGTGGCTTCTTTGACACAAGGCCATTCCTAAACAAGCTCTGCACTGGTGGTGCCCCGATCCCGCAGCTGAATCAACTTTAGGAGACGGTCCTGGCGCTTGCTGGACTTTCTTGGGCGCCCTGACGCCTTCTTCACAACAATTGAACCTCTCTCCTTGAAGTTCTTGATGATCCGATTACTAGCAGCTATATCCTTGCCTGTGAAGCCCTTTTTGTGCAAAGCAATGATGACGGCACGTGTTTCCTTGTAGGTAACCATGGTTAACAGAGGAAGAACAATGATTTCAAGCACCACCCTCCTTTTAAAGCTTCCAGTCTGTTATTCTAACTCAATCAGCATGACAGAGTGATCTCCAGCCTTGTCCTCGTCAACACTCTCACCTGTGTTAACGAGAGAATCACTGACATGATGTCAGCTGGTCCTTTTGTGGCAGGGCTGAAATGCAGTGGAAATGTTTTTGGGGGATTCAGTTAATTTTCATGGCAAAGAGGGACTTTGCAATTAATTGCAATTCATCTGATCACTCTTCATGACATTCTGGAGTATATGCAAATTGCCATCATCAAAACTGAGGCAGTAGACTTAGTGAAAATTAGTATTTGTGTCATTCTCAAAACGTTTGACCATGACTGTATAGGGGTAAGGTGACTATATACAGGGTCAGTACCATATTAACAATGTGCAGGGATACTGGAGTGTTTCGCTCACTCTGATGCTTTCTCCGGTGAGATACATTCAGCCTCTTGAACACGTGACGGCAGATAGATTATTTTATATGTTGTTGTTGAATACACGCCAGTGCTATTCTTACTCTCAATAGTACGTTGAGATCCCGACTGAGTTCCTACAAAATGGAGGCCCCCTAGCCGGGGGTCACTTGTGCCTGGAACTGGCCCTGCCGGAGGGAGAGTCCCCAGCCAGGCAGGGCAGCCAGTGTAAAGTCCTTCTTCGGTTTGGACCCTTTCATTACATTTACATTTACATCATTTAGCAGATGCTCTTATCCAGAGCGACTTACAAATTGGTGCATTCAACTTATGATAGCCAGTGGGACAGCCACCTTTTTTTTTTTAATGGGGGGGTGGGGGAGGGGGGGGGGGGGGGGGTAGAAGGATTACTTTATACTATTCCAGGTATTAAAGAGGTAGGGTTTCAAGTGTCACACTCCAACATACTTGGCCAAAACTCTGCCCTCCTGCCCTCCTGCCCCCTGGAAACACTCCACCATCCTTGGCCAAGACCCTGCCCTCCTGCCTCCTGCCCCCTGGAAACACTCCACCATCCTTGGCCAAGACCCTGCCCTCCTGCCCTCCTGCCCCCTGGAAACACTCCACCATCCTTGGCCAAGACCCTGCCCTCCTGCCCCCTGTACCCTGAAACACTCCACCATCCTTGGCCAAGATCTGACAACGAGGGCCAGTTCAGCACTTTTTCTGGTCCTTTTCTTTTATTCATTATTATGTAATTTCCTTGGTACTGTGTAGACTTTCCCCTGCGTCCCAAATGGCACCCTATTCCCTACATAGTGCACTACTTTAGACCAGAGCCCTATTCCCTCCATAGTGCACTACTTTAGACCAGAGCCCATAGGGGAATAGGCTGCCACTTGGGTACTGTGTAGACCAGGACTGCCCAACCCTGTTCCTGGAGAGCTACCGTCCTGTAGGTTTTTGCTCCAACCCTAATCTAGCACACCCTGATTCTAATAATTAGCAGGTTGATAAGATGAATCAGGTTAGTAACACCTGGGTTTGGAGCGAAAACCTACAGGAGGGTAGCTCTCAAAACAGGGTTGGGAAACCCTGGTGTAGACTTTCCCCATGCGTCCCAAATTGCACCCTTTTCCCTACATAGTGCACTACTTTTGACCAGGGCCCATAGAGAATAGGCTGCCATTTAGGACCCCCCCCCCCCATAACCCCCCCATCACCCCCCCATATCACCCCCCATTACCCCCCCATATCACCCCCCATTACCCTCCCATATCACCCCCCATCCCCCCCATCAATCCCCACATCACCCCCCATCACCCCCCCCCATCCCCCCCCGATCATCTGAGGTGGGTAAATGCTTATGATGGTGTCATAAAACTGGTAGAAAAAACAACAACGCTATAGTTGGAATGACTGATTCTAGTAATGGATGGAGCGGTGGTTAGCCGCGAGCACCGCCGGCAGCTAGCTGCTGTAGGAAGAACACTTAAAGTTGGATTTTAAACACAACTATTCTGAGTGGGAGGGGAAGAGTCTCATGAGGAGGAGGAGGATGTTGTTGTGTAAAGGTTGTTCTGGGGTTAATCAAGATGTGCGTCCCAAAATGACAACCCCATTACAGTATAATAATGAATTACTTTTGGCCAGAGCAGTGCATCGTATAGGGAATAGGGTGCCATTTAGGGACGCGGGCCAAGTCATACACGGACAGGAATCTGTCAGATTATTAATAGTTTTATCTCCAAATATAATAATTTAATGAAAAATGTAATCCTGAGAAGAGCATCTTTAATACAACAAACAATTAAATGGTTCCCTGAGCGAGTGAAGGCCGAAGAGCATTTCAACATCCCAAAGGGCACCCTTTTCCCTTTGTAGTGCACTGCTCTAGGCCAGGGCCCAAATGGCACCCTTTTCCCTTTGTAGTGCACTGCTCTAGGCCAGGGCCCAAAGGGCACCCTTTTCCCTTTGTAGTGCACTGCTCTAGGCCAGGGCCCAAATGGCACCCTTTTCCCTTTGTAGTGCACTGCTCTAGGCCAGGGCCCAAATGCCACCCTTTTCCCTTTGTAGTGCACTGCTCTAGGCCAGGGCCCAAATGGCACCCTTTTCCCTTTGTAGTGCACTGCTCTAGGCCAGGGCCCAAATGGCACCCTTTTCCCTTTGTAGTGCACTGCTCTAGGCCAGGGCCCAAATGGCACCCTTTTCCCTTTGTAGTGCACTGCTCTAGGCCAGGGCCCAAATGGCACCCTTTTCCCTTTGTAGTGCACTGCTCTAGGCCAGGGCCCAAATGGCACCCTTTTCCCTTTGTAGTGCACTGCTCTAGGCCAGGGCCCAAATGGCACCCTTTTCCCTTTGTAGTGCACTGCTCTAGGCCAGGGCCCAAATGGCACCCTTTTCCCTTTGTAGTGCACTGCTCTAGGCCAGGGCCCAAATGGCACCCTTTTCCCTTTGTAGTGCACTGCTCTAGGCCAGGGCCCAAATGGCACCCTTTTCCCTTTGTAGTGCACTACTCTAGGCCAGGGCCCAAAGGGCGCCATTTGGGACAGGCCCTATGTTGAAGCTGCCTACGCAGAACAATGCCGTATCCACACAACAACTGAACATTAATAATTCAACAAGTTAAAACTGTCTTCTAACTTATGCTGTTTGATATTTAGAACACGACAACAAAAAACAAAAAAAACAAAACAAATCCTATGTAAAAACTATTCATCTATATTTGGTTTCCCGGTAAAGAGGACAATCAACAACGAACGTTCAAGTTATTCAGATTTTCAGAGCATTATTTTGTATATTTTTACCCGTACTCGCCCCAGACCACATAGAAGACACGCTGGGGGGAGTCTGGTAAAAAGATAAAGAATAATGCTCTGGAAATCAGAATAATTTGAACGTTCGTTGATGAGTGTCCTCTTTACCAGGAAATGAAATACATTAAATCGATAGCGAATCGGTTTACCAGGAAATTAAATACTTTAATAGATAGCGAATCGGTTTACCAGGAAATAAAATACATTAAATCGATAACGAATCGGTTTACCAGGAAATGAAATACATTAAATCGATAACGAATCGGTTTACCAGGAAATGAAATACATTAAATCGATAGCGAATCGGTTTACCAGGAAATGAAATACATTAATCGACAGCGAATCAGTTTTTTTGTTTAGTTTTTCTTTGTCGTCGTGTTCTGAAAATCTCAAATAGCAGAAATTTCTACTGTCTCTGACTGATGTTCTCAACATCCTCTGGTCTCCTCTCCTGTCTACCCGGTGACACCCAGGCTGATGTTCTCAACATCCTCTGGTCTCCTCTCCTGTCTACCCGGTGACACCCAGGCTGATGTTCTCAACATCCTCTGGTCTCCTCTCCTGTCTACCTGGTGACACCCAGGCTGATGTTCTCAACATCCTCTGGTCTCCTCTCCTGTCTACCCGGTGACACCCAGGCTGATGTTCTCAACATCCTCTGGTCTCCTCTCCTGTCTACCCGGTGACACCCAGGCTGATGTTCTCAACATCCTCTGGTCTCCTCTCCTGTCTACCCGGTGACACCCAGGCTGATGTTCTCAACATCCTCTGGTCTCCTCTCCTGTCTACCCGGTGACACCCAGGCTGATGTTCTCAACATCCTCTGGTCTCCTCTCCTGTCTACCCGGTGACACCCAGGCTGATGTTCTCAACATCCTCTGGTCTCCTCTCCTGTCTACCCGGTGACACCCAGGCTGATGTTCTCGACATCCTCTGGTCTCCTCTCCTGTCTACCTGGTGACACCCAGGCTGATGTTCTCAACATCCTCTGGTCTCCTCTCCTGTCTACCCGGTGACACCCAGGCTGATGTTCTCAACATCCTCTGGTCTCCTCTCCTGTCTACCTGGTGACACCCAGGCTGATGTTCTCAACATCCTCTGGTCTCCTCTCCTGTCTACCCGGTGACACCCAGGCTGATGTTCTCAACATCCTCTGGTCTCCTCTCCTGTCTACCTGGTGACACCCAGGCTGATGTTCTCAACATCCTCTGGTCTCCTCTCCTGTCTACCTGGTGACACCCAGGCTGATGTTCTCAACATCCTCTGGTCTCCTCTCCTGTCTACCTGGTGACACCCAGGCTGATGTTCTCAACATCCTCTGGTCTCCTCTCCTGTCTACCCGGTGACCTTCAGAGAGGAGCTGCAGAGTGGTGGAGAGGATCCAGAAATAGGGGGAGGTGGGAGAAATGTGAGTTCCAAATGAAAGTGTCAGGAGTTGCTATGGTAGGTGTGGTGTGGAATCAGGCGCAGGAGGCAGAAGTAAAGTCCAACAAAAATACTTTAGTAGATATCACAATAAATATCCAAAACCAGCCCGGAGGCGAGAAAAACGCGCACAGGCGTATACAAACGGGCGCAATCAACAAGTGCGTAATCTACTCCTAAAACACAAACAAGGAGGAAAGCACAAAATAGCGCACCAAAATACATGCAGCGCAGCAACACGACATGGAACAATTACACACAACACCTAACTAACAACAAGGAAACTAAATAGGGTGCTAATTGAGACATAACACAAAACAGGTGTGACAAACAGACAAAACCAATCAAACAAGAAACATAGAGCGGTGGCAGCTAGTACTCCGGAGACGACGACCGCCGAAACCTGCCCGAACAAGGAGGAGGGGCCGCCTCGGCCGAAACCGTGACAGTACCCCCCCCTTGACGCGCGGCTCCAGCCGTGCGCCGCCCCCGGCCTCGGGGACGACCAGGAGGACGCGGAGCAGGGCGCGTAGGATGACCACGATGGAATTCGGTCAGCAGGGACGGATCCAGAATGTCCCTCCTCGGCACCTAGCACCGCTCCTCCGGACCGTACCCCTCCCACTCCACGAGATATTGGAGACCCCCCATCCGGCGTCTCGAATCCAGGATGGTCCGAACAGTGTACGCCGGAGCCCCCTCGATGTCCAATGGGGGCGGAGGAGTCTCCTCAATCTCAAAGTCCTGGAGTGGACCAGCTACCACCGGCCTGAGGAGAGACACATGGAACGAGGGGTTAATATTCTTGTAATCAATGGGCGGTTGTAACCTGTAACACACCTCGTTCAATCTCCTCAGGACTTTAAAAGGCCCCACAAACCGCCGACCCAGCTTCCGGCAGGGCAGGCGGAGGGGCAGGTTTCTGGTTGAGAGCCAGACTCGATCTCCAGGTGCGTACACTGGCCCCTCACTGCGGTGTAGGTCGGCGCTCGTCTTCTGTCGACGGATGGCTCGCTGCAGATGGACGTGTGCAGCGTTCCACGTCTCCTCCGAGCGCCGCACCCACTCATCCACAGCAGGGGCCTCGATCTGGCTCTCATGCCAAGGTGCCAGAACCGGCTGGTACCCTAACACACACTGGAAAGGGGTTAGTCTCGTGGAGGAGTGGCGGAGAGAGTTCTGTGCCATCTCGGCCCAGGGCACATATCTCGCCCACTCCTCCGGCCGGCCCTGACAATATGACCTCAGAAACCTACCCACATCCTGGTTGACTCGTTCGACCTGCCCATTACTCTCCGGGTGGTAACCCGAGGTAAGGCTCACCGAGACCCCCAACCGTTCCATAAAGGCTCTCCAGACTCTGGAGGTAAACTGGGGGCCTCGATCAGACACTATATCCTCGGGTACCCCGTAATGCCGGAAGACGTGAGTAAATAGAGCCTCAGCGGTCTGTAGGGCAGTAGGAAGACCCGGCATGGGAAGGAGACGACAGGCCTTCGAGAACCGATCCACAACGACCAGGATGGTGGTATTCCCTTGTGAGGAGGGAAGGTCGGTAACAAAATCCACCGAGAGGTGAGACCAGGGTCGTTGTGGAACGGGCAGGGGTTGTAATTTACCCCTGGGCAAGTGTCTGGGCGCCTTACACTGGGCACACACTGAGCAGGAGGAGACATAAACCCTCACATCCCTGGCTAACGTTGGCCACCAGTACTTCGTACTAAGGCAGTGCACTGTCCGGCCAATACCTGGATGTCCAGAGGAGGGGGACGTGTGAGCCCAATAAATCAGCCGATCCCGGACCTCGAGCGGGACGTACGTCCGACCCACCGGACACTGTGGAGGGCTAGGGTCGGTGCGTAATGCCCGCTCGATCTCCGCATCGACCTCCCACACCACCGGTGCCACCAGACAAGACTCCGGTAGTATGGGAATGGGCTCCACGCACCTCTCCTCCGTGTCATACCGCCGGGACAGGGCATCTGCCTTCCCGTTCTGGGACCCAGGGATGTAAGTGATCTTGAACACAAACCGGGCGAGAAACATAGTCCATCGAGCCTGGCGAGGATTCAGTCTCCTAGCTGCCCGAATGTATTCCAGGTTACGGTGGTCGGTCAGAATGAGGAAAGGGTGCCGAGCCCCCTCAAGCCAATGCCTCCACACCTTTAGGGCCTGTACTACGGCTAACAGCTCCCTGTCCCCTACGTCATAATTCCGCTCCGCCGGACTGAGCTTCTTAGAATAAAAAGCACAGGGGCGGAGCTTAGGTGGTGTGCCGGACCGTTGTGAAAGAACTGCCCCGATACCGGCCTCAGACGCGTCCACCTCTACTTGGAAGGGTAAAGTGGGATCCGGGTGCGCCAGCACCGGAGCCGAGGTAAACAGGTCCTTCAGTCTCCCAAAGGCCCTGTCCGCCTCAGCCGACCACTGCAAGCGCACCGGACCCCCCTTAAGAAGAGACGTTATGGGAGCTGCCACCTGTCCAAAACCCCGGATAAACCTTCGGTAGTAATTCGCAAAACCCAAGAACCGCTGCACCTCTTTAACCGTAGTTGGGGTTTGCCAATTACGCACGGCGGACACTCGGTCCACCTCCATTCTCACCCCTGACGCAGACAACTGGTAACCCAAAAAGGAGACTGACTCCTGAAAGAACAGACATTTCTCGGCTTTGACATACAGGTCATGCTCCAACAGTCTCCTCAATACCCTGCGCACCAGGGCTACATGCTCGGCCCGAGTCGAACTGTACACAAGAATATCATCTATGTACACCACTACTCCCTGCGCCTGCATGTCCCGGAAAATCTCATTTACAAACGATTGGAAGACTGATGGAGCATTCATTAACCCATATGGCATGACGAGATACTCGTAATGGCCGGAGGTAGTACTAAATGCTGTCTTCCACTCATCGCCCTCCCTAATGCGCACCAAGTTATATGCGCTCCTGAGGTCCAATTTTGTGAAGAACCGTGCCCCGTGTAATGACTCAGTCATGGTCGCAATCAGCGGGAGTGGATAACTATATTTCACAGTCACCTGATTGAGACCGCGGTAATCAATACACGGACGCAAACCTCCATCCTTTTTCTTCACAAAAAAGAAGCTCGAGGACGCGGGAGAAGTGGAGGGCCGTATGTATCCCTGTCTCAGAGACTCGGCAATGTAAGTCTCCATTGCCCTTTTCTCCTCCTGTGACAAAGGATACACATGGCTCCGCGGGAGCGCAGCTCCTGTCTGGAGGTCTATCGCACAATCCCCCTGTCTATGAGGTGGCAACCTTGCCGCTCTGGTCTTACTAAACACGAGTGCCAAATCCTCATACTCAGGCGGAATGTGCAGTGCTGGCATCTGGTTCGGGCTCTCCACCGAGGTCGCCCCTACGGAAACACCAAGACATAGCCCCTCACACTGAGCAGACCACCCTTTAAGAGCCTTCTCTCGCCACGAAATCGTAGGATCATGGGTAATCAACCAGGGAAGCCCCAGTACCACCGGATACGCAGGAGAGTCGATCAGATAGAGTTGAATCGTCTCCTCATGACCCCCCTGCGTCATCATCCTAAGTGGCGCCGTGACCTCCCCAATTAACCCAGATCCTAACGGACGACTATCTAAGGCATGTACAGGGAAGGGTTTATCGACTGGAAGGAGGGGAATCCCTAACTTAACACAGAATTTACGATCTACAAAATTCCCAGCTGCGCCTGAATCGACTAGCGCCTTATGCTGGGAACGAGGTGCAACCTGTGGGAAACAAACAGGTAATGTAATGTGTACGACAGAAAGCTCTGGGTAAGTAGGGCGCCTACTCACCTGGGAGGACTCCCCAATGTGTGACCTGCCATCTCCCTCACCAGGGGACCCTCCCCAGCACCTAGCCGCGGTGTGCCCTCCGCGGCCACAGTTGGTGCAGGAGACTGCCCCCCTCGGGTTCCTACCTCTCTTCCCTCTAGCGCCAGCACCTCCAAGCTCCATCGGGCTCTGCTCGGAGGCGCTGGAGGGTGGAATGGGAGGCCCCCACCTGGGACGTCCGCGGGTCGCGAGCAGGGTGTCCAGCCGAATGGCCATGTCCACCAGCTGGTCAAATGTTAGTGTAGTATCCCTGCACGCTAACTCTCTGCGGACGTCCTCCCGAAGGCTACATCTAAAGTGGTCTATGAGGGCCCTCTCATTCCACCCTGCATCGGCCGCTAGAGTCCGGAACTCCAGCGCAAACTCTTGAGCGCTCCTCATCCCCTGTCGGAGGTGGAATAGACGCTCCCCCGCCGCCTTCCCTTCTGGTGGATGGTCGAAGACAGCACGGAAGCGGCGGGAGAACTCCGCATAGGTGACTGTGGCGGCGTCTATTCCCCTCCATTCGGCGTTGGCCCACTCCAACGCCTTGCCGGTGAGACAGGAGATGAGGGCGGAAACGCTCTCGTATCCCGAGGGCGCCGGGTGTATGGTGGCAAGGTAGAGTTCCACTTGTAATAGGAACCCCTGACACCCGGCAGCGGTGCCGTCGTACGCCCTCGGGAGCGAGAGCCGAATCCCACTGGGTTCCGGTAGTTGGACGGGCGGGCTGTCCGATGGTGATGGTGCGATAGGTGGGGGTGTGGGTACCCCGCTGGTTTCCCATCGATGGAGGGTGTTCATTACGCGGTCCAAGGCGTGCCCGATCTGGTTGATTCGATCCTCTTGACCGCGAAGACGCTCCTCCATGATGTCGGTGGGTGCTCCTGCTGATTCCATATGTGGTGTGTAATTCTGTCAGGAGTTGCTATGGTAGGTGTGGTGTGGAATCAGGCGCAGGAGGCAGAAGTAAAGTCCAACAAAAATACTTTAGTAGATATCACAATAAATATCCAAAACCAGCCCGGAGGCGAGAAAAACGCGCACAGGCGTATACAAACGGGCGCAATCAACAAGTGCGTAATCTACTCCTAAAACACAAACAAGGAGGAAAGCACAAAATAGCGCACCAAAATACATGCAGCGCAGCAACACGACATGGAACAATTACACACAACACCTAACTAACAACAAGGAAACTAAATAGGGTGCTAATTGAGACATAACACAAAACAGGTGTGACAAACAGACAAAACCAATCAAACAAGAAACATAGAGCGGTGGCAGCTAGTACTCCGGAGACGACGACCGCCGAAACCTGCCCGAACAAGGAGGAGGGGCCGCCTCGGCCGAAACCGTGACAGAAAGATAGAGGGAAATGTGAGTTCCAAATGAAAGATAGAGGGAAATGTGAGTTCCAAATGAAAGATAGAGGGAAATGTGAGTTCCAAATGAAAGATAGAGGGAAATGTGAGTTCCAAATGAAAGATAGAGGGAAATGTGAGTTCCAAATGAAAGATAGAGGGAAATGTGAGTTCCAAATGAAAGATAGAGGGAAATGTGAGTTCCAAAATGAAAGATAGAGGGAAATGTGAGTTCCAAATGAAAGATAGAGGGAAATGTGAGTTCCAAAATGAAAGATAGAGGGAAATGTGAGTTCCAAATGAAAGATAGAGGGAAATGTGAGTTCCAAATGAAAGATAGAGGGAAATGTGAGTTCCAAATGAAAGATAGAGGGAAATGTGAGTTCCAAATGAAAGATAGAGGGAAATGTGAGTTCCAAAATGAAAGATAGAGGGAAATGTGAGTTCCAAATGAAAGATAGAGGGAAATGTGAGTTCCAAATGAAAGATAGAGGGAAATGTGAGTTCCAAATGAAAGATAGAGGGAAACGTGAGTTCCAAATGAAAGATAGAGGGAAATGTGAGTTCCAAATGAAAGATAGAGGGAAATGTGAGTTCCAAAATGAAAGATAGAGGGAAATGTGAGTTCCAAATGAAAGATAGAGGGAAATGTGAGTTCCAAATGAAAGATAGAGGGAAATGTGAGTTCCAAATGAAAGATAGAGGGAAATGTGAGTTCCAAATGAAAGATAGAGGGAAATGTGAGTTCCAAATGAAAGATAGAGGGAAATGTGAGTTCCAAATGAAATATAGAAGGAAATGTGAGTTCCAAATGAAATATAGATGGAAATGTGTGTTCCAAAATGAAAGATAGAGGGAAATGTGAGTTCCAAATGAAAGATAGAGGAAAATGTGAGTTCCAAATGAAAGATAGAGGGAAATGTGAGTTCCAAATGAAAGATAGAGGGAAATGTGAGTTCCAAATGAAATATAGAGGGAAATGTGAGTTCCAAATGAAATATAGATGGAAATGTGTGTTCCAAAATGAAAGATAGAGGGAAATGTGAGTTCCAAATGAAAGATAGAGGGAAATGTGAGTTCAAAATGAAAGATAGAGGAAAATGTGAGTTCCAAATGAAAGATAGAGGGAAATGTGAGTTCCAAATGAAAGATAGAGGGAAATGTGAGTTCCAAAATGAAAGATAGAGGGAAATGTGAGTTCCAAATGAAAGATAGAGGGAAATGTGAGTTCCAAATGAAAGATAGAGGGAAATGTGAGTTCCAAATGAAAGATAGAGGGAAATGTGAGTTCCAAATGAAAGATAGAGGGAAATGTGAGTTCCAAAATGAAAGATAGAGGGAAATGTGAGTTCCAAATGAAAGATAGAGGGAAATGTGAGTTCCAAATGAAAGATAGAGGGAAATGTGAGTTCCAAATGAAAGATAGAGGGAAATGTGAGTTCAAAATGAAAGATAGAGGGAAATGTGAGTTCCAAATGAAAGATAGAGGGAAATGTGAGTTCCAAATGAAATATAGAGGGAAATGTGAGTTCCAAATGAAATATAGATGGAAATGTGTGTTCCAAAATGAAAGATAGAGGGAAATGTGAGTTCCAAATGAAAGATAGAGGAAAATGTGAGTTCCAAATGAAAGATAGAGGGAAATGTGAGTTCCAAATGAAAGATAGAGGGAAATGTGAGTTCCAAATGAAAGATAGAGGGAAATGTGAGTTCCAAAATGAAAGATAGAGGGAAATGTGAGTTCCAAATGAAAGATAGAGGGAAATGTGAGTTCTAAATGAAAGATAGAGGGAAATGTGAGTTCCAAATGAAAGATAGAGGGAAATGTGAGTTCTAAATGAAAGATAGAGGGAAATGTGAGTTCTAAATGAAAGATAGAGGGAAATGTGAGTTCCAAATGAAAGATAGAGGGAAATGTGAGTTCCAAATGAAAGATAGAGGGAAATGTGAGTTCTAAATGAAAGATAGAGGGAAATGTGAGTTCTAAATGAAAGATAGAGGGAAATGTGAGTTCCAAATGAAAGATAGAGGGAAATGTGAGTTCCAAATGAAAGATAGAGGGAAATGTGAGTTCCAAAATGAAAGATAGAGGGAAAAAGTGAGTTCTAAATGAAAGATAGAGGGAAATTTGAGTTCCAAATGAAAGATGGACGGAAATGTGAGTTCCAAATGAAAGATAGAGGGAAATGTGAGTTTGATGTGACTAGTACAATCTAACGCACCACCAGCCTTCCACTCAACACTTCCATCTGAAGAGTGAGTCCCCCTGTTCCCTTATCATTGGTCCTACAGTAGCTAACTCCCCCGTAGTGTGCAGGAGGTTTACCCACTGATTTGGGATGTACGGGGGGAATATGGAGGAATCTGCCAGTCACTTTCTCTCCCTGAAGCCCAATGTCACAGACGTGGGAGGGAGCAATGTGGGCGCGACCGCTGACAGTTCCACTAGCTACAGCTCCCAGTATACTATACCATCACCATAAATACCACTAGCTACAGCTCCCAGTATACTATACCATCACCATAAATACCACTAGCTACAGCTCCCAGTATACTATACCGTCACCATAAATACCACTAGCTACAGCTCCCAGTATACTATACCGTCACCATAAATACCACTAGCTACAGCTCCCAGTATACTATACCGTCACCATAAATACCACTAGCTACAGCTCCCAGTATACTATACCGTCACCATAAATACCACTAGCTACAGCTCCCAGTATACTATACCGTCACCATAAATACCACTAGCTACAGCTCCCAGTATACTATACCGTCACCATAAATACCACTAGCTACAGCTCCCAGTATACTATACCGTCACCATAAATACCACTAGCTACAGCTCCCAGTATACTATACCGTCACCATAAATACCACTAGCTACAGCTCCCAGTATACTATACCGTCACCATAAATACCACTAGCTACAGCTCCCAGTATACTATACCGTCACCATAAATACCACTAGCTACAGCTCCCAGTATACTATACCGTCACCATAAATACCACTAGCTACAGCTCCCAGTATACTATACCGTCACCATAAATACCACTAGCTACAGCTCCCAGTATACTATACCATCACCATAAATACCACTAGCTACAGCTCCCAGTATACTATACCGTCACCATAAATACCACTAGCTACAGCTCCTAGTATACTATACCGTCACCATAAATACCACTAGCTACAGCTCCCAGTATACTATACCGTCACCATAAATACCACTAGCTACAGCTCCCAGTATACTATACCGTCACCATAAATACCACTAGCTACAGCTCCCAGTATACTATACCGTCACCATAAATACCACTAGCTACAGCTCCCAGTATACTATACCGTCACCATAAATACCACTAGCTACAGCTCCCAGTATACTATACCGTCACCATAAATACCACTAGCTACAGCTCCCAGTATACTATACCGTCACCATAAATACCACTAGCTACAGCTCCCAGTATACTATACCGTCACCATAAATACCACTAGCTACAGCTCCCAGTATACTATACCGTCACCATAAATACCACTAGCTACAGCTCCCAGTATACTATACCGTCACCATAAATACCACTAGCTACAGCTCCCAGTATACTATACCGTCACCATAAATACCACTAGCTACAGCTCCCAGTATACTATACCGTCACCATAAATACCACTAGCTACAGCTCCCAGTATACTATACCGTCACCATAAATACCACTAGCTACAGCTCCCAGTATACTATACCGTCACCATAAATACCACTAGCTACAGCTCCCAGTATACTATACCGTCACCATAAATACCACTAGCTACAGCTCCCAGTATACTATACCGTCACCATAAATACCACTGGCTACAGCTCCCAGTATACTATACCGTCACCATAAATACCACTAGCTACAGCTCCCAGTATACTATACCGTCACCATAAATACCACTAGCTACAGCTCCCAGTATACTATACCGTCATCAGAAATACCACTAGCTACAGCTCCCAGTATACTATACCGTCACCATAAATACCACTAGCTACAGCTCCCAGTATAGTATACCGTCACCATAAATACCACTAGCTACAGCTCCCAGTATACTATACCGTCACCATAAATACCACTAGCTACAGCTCCCAGTATACTATACCATCACCATAAATACCACTAGCTACAGCTCCCAGTATACTATACCATCACCATAAATACCACTAGCTACAGCTCCCAGTATACTATACCATCACCATAAATACCACTAGCTACAGCTCCCAGTATACTATACCATCACCATAAATACCACTAGCTACAGCTCCCAGTATACTATACCGTCACCATAAATACCACTAGCTACAGCTCCCAGTATACTATACCGTCACCATAAATACCACTAGCTACAGCTCCCAGTATACTATACCGTCACCATAAATACCACTAGCTACAGCTCCCAGTATACTATACCGTCACCATAAATACCACTAGCTACAGCTCCCAGTATACTATACCGTCACCATAAATACCACTAGCTACAGCTCCCAGTATACTATACCATCACCATAAATACCACTAGCTACAGCTCCCAGTATACTATACCGTCACCATAAATACCACTAGCTACAGCTCCCAGTATACTATACCGTCACCATAAATACCACTAGCTACAGCTCCCAGTATACTATACCGTCACCATAAATACCACTAGCTACAGCTCCCAGTATACTATACCGTCATCAGAAATACCACTAGCTACAGCTCCCAGTATACTATACCATCACCATAAATACCACTAGCTACAGCTCCCAGTATACTATACCATCACCATAAATACCACTAGCTACAGCTCCCAGTATACTATACCATCACCATAAATACCACTAGCTACAGCTCCCAGTATACTATACCGTCACCATAAATACCACTAGCTACAGCTCCCAGTATACTATACCGTCACCATAAATACCACTAGCTACAGCTCCCAGTATACTATACCGTCACCATAAATACCACTAGCTACAGCTCCCAGTATACTATACCGTCACCATAAATACCACTAGCTACAGCTCCCAGTATACTATACCGTCACCATAAATACCACTAGCTACAGCTCCCAGTATACTATACCGTCACCATAAATACCACTAGCTACAGCTCCCAGTATACTATACCATCACCATAAATACCACTAGCTACAGCTCCCAGTATACTATACCGTCACCATAAATACCACTAGCTACAGCTCCCAGTATACTATACCGTCACCATAAATACAATCAATCAATCAATCAATTTTATTTTATATAGCCCTTCGTACATCAGCTGATATCTCGAAGTGCTGTACAGAAACCCAGCCTAAAACCCCAAACAGCTAGTAATGCAGGTGTAGAAGCACGGTGGCTAGGAAAAACTCCCTAGAAAGGCCAAAACCTAGGAAGAAACCTAGAGAGGAACCAGGCTATGAGGGGTGGCCAGTCCTCTTCTGGCTGTGCCGGGTGGAGATTATAACAGAACCATGCCAAGATGTTCAAAAATGTTCATAAGTGACAAGCATGGTCAAATAATAATCAGGAATAAATCTCAGTTGGCTTTTCATAGCCGATCATTAAGAGTTGAAAACAGCAGGTCTGGGACAGGTAGGGGTTCCATAACCGCAGGCAGAACAGTTGAAACTGGAATAGCAGCAAGGCCAGGCGGACTGGGGACAGCAAGGAGTCACCACGGCCGGTAGTCCCGACGTATGGTCCTAGGGCTCAGGTCTCTCAGTTGGCTTTTCATAGCCGATCATTAAGAGTTGAAAACAGCAGGTCTGGGACAGGTAGGGGTTTCGTAACCGCAGGCAGAACAGTTGAAACTGGAATAGCAGCAAGGCCAGGCGGACTGGGGACAGCAAGGTGTCAGCATGCCCGGTAGTCCTGACGTATGGTCCTAGGGCTCAGGTTCTCAGAGAGAAAGAGAGAACGAGAGAATTAGAGAGAGCATACTTAAATTCACACAGGACACTGGATAAGACAGGAGAAGTACTCCAGGTATAACCAACTAACCCCAGCCCCCCGACACATAAACTACTGCAGCATAAATACTGGAGGCTGAGACAGGAGCGGTCCGGAGACACTGTGGCCCCATCCGAAGAAACCCCCGGACAGGGCCAAACAGGAAGGATATAACCCCACCCACTCTGCCAAAGCACAGCCCCCGCACCACTAGAGGGATATCCTCAACCACCAACTTACAATCCTGAGACAAGGCCGAGTATAGCCCACAGAGGTCTCCACCACAGCACAAACCAAGGGGGGGCGCCAACCCAGACAGGAAGATCACGTCAGTAACTCAACCCACTCAAGTGACGCACCCCTCCTAGGGACGGCATGAAAGAGCACCAGTAAGCCAGTGACTCAGCCCCTGTAACAGGGTTAGAGGCAGAGAACCCCAGTGGAGAGAGGGGAACCGGCCTGGCAGAGACAGCAAGGGCTGTTCGTTGCTCCAGAGCCTTTCCGTTCACCTTCACACTCCTGGGCCAGACTACACTCAATCATATGACCTACTGAAGAGATAAGTCTTCAGTAAAGACTTAAAGGTTGAGACCGAGTCTGCGTCTCTCACATGGGTAGGCAGACTGTTCCATAAAAATGGAGATCTATAGGAGAAAGCCCCCAGTATACTATACCATCACCATAAATACCACTAGCTACAGCTCCCAGTATACTATACCATCACCATAAATACCACTAGCTACAGCTCCCAGTATACTATACCATCACCATAAATACCACTAGCTACAGCTCCCAGTATACTATACCGTCACCATAAATACCACTAGCTACAGCTCCCAGTATACTATACCGTCACCATAAATACCACTAGCTACAGCTCCCAGTATACTATACCGTCACCATAAATACCACTAGCTACAGCTCCCAGTATACTATACCGTCACCATAAATACCACTAGCTACAGCTCCCAGTATACTATACCGTCACCATAAATACCACTAGCTACAGCTCCCAGTATACTATACCGTCACCATAAATACCACTAGCTACAGCTCCCAGTATACTATACCATCACCATAAATACCACTAGCTACAGCTCCCAGTATACTATACCGTCACCATAAATACCACTAGCTACAGCTCCCAGTATACTATACCGTCACCATAAATACCACTAGCTACAGCTCCCAGTATACTATACCGTCACCATAAATACCACTAGCTACAGCTCCCAGTATACTATACCGTCATCAGAAATACCACTAGCTACAGCTCCCAGTATACTATACCATCACCATAAATACCACTAGCTACAGCTCCCAGTATACTATACCATCACCATAAATACCACTAGCTACAGCTCCCAGTATACTATACCATCACCATAAATACCACTAGCTACAGCTCCCAGTATACTATACCGTCACCATAAATACCACTAGCTACAGCTCCCAGTATACTATACCGTCACCATAAATACCACTAGCTACAGCTCCCAGTATACTATACCGTCACCATAAATACCACTAGCTACAGCTCCCAGTATACTATACCGTCACCATAAATACCACTAGCTACAGCTCCCAGTATACTATACCGTCACCATAAATACCACTAGCTACAGCTCCCAGTATACTATACCGTCACCATAAATACCACTAGCTACAGCTCCCAGTATACTATACCATCACCATAAATACCACTAGCTACAGCTCCCAGTATACTATACCGTCACCATAAATACCACTAGCTACAGCTCCCAGTATACTATACCGTCACCATAAATACAATCAATCAATCAATCAATTTTATTTTATATAGCCCTTCGTACATCAGCTGATATCTCGAAGTGCTGTACAGAAACCCAGCCTAAAACCCCAAACAGCTAGTAATGCAGGTGTAGAAGCACGGTGGCTAGGAAAAACTCCCTAGAAAGGCCAAAACCGAGGAAGAAACCTAGAGAGGAACCAGGCTATGAGGGGTGGCCAGTCCTCTTCTGGCTGTGCCGGGTGGAGATTATAACAGAACCATGCCAAGATGTTCAAAAATGTTCATAAGTGACAAGCATGGTCAAATAATAATCAGGAATAAATCTCAGTTGGCTTTTCATAGCCGATCATTAAGAGTTGAAAACAGCAGGTCTGGGACAGGTAGGGGTTCCATAACCGCAGGCAGAACAGTTGAAACTGGAATAGCAGCAAGGCCAGGCGGACTGGGGACAGCAAGGAGTCACCACGGCCGGTAGTCCCGACGTATGGTCCTAGGGCTCAGGTCTCTCAGTTGGCTTTTCATAGCCGATCATTAAGAGTTGAAAACAGCAGGTCTGGGACAGGTAGGGGTTTCGTAACCGCAGGCAGAACAGTTGAAACTGGAATAGCAGCAAGGCCAGGCGGACTGGGGACAGCAAGGTGTCAGCATGCCCGGTAGTCCTGACGTATGGTCCTAGGGCTCAGGTTCTCAGAGAGAAAGAGAGAACGAGAGAATTAGAGAGAGCATACTTAAATTCACACAGGACACTGGATAAGACAGGAGAAGTACTCCAGGTATAACCAACTAACCCCAGCCCCCCGACACATAAACTACTGCAGCATAAATACTGGAGGCTGAGACAGGAGCGGTCCGGAGACACTGTGGCCCCATCCGAAGAAACCCCCGGACAGGGCCAAACAGGAAGGATATAACCCCACCCACTCTGCCAAAGCACAGCCCCCGCACCACTAGAGGGATATCCTCAACCACCAACTTACAATCCTGAGACAAGGCCGAGTATAGCCCACAGAGGTCTCCACCACAGCACAAACCAAGGGGGGGCGCCAACCCAGACAGGAAGATCACGTCAGTAACTCAACCCACTCAAGTGACGCACCCCTCCTAGGGACGGCATGAAAGAGCACCAGTAAGCCAGTGACTCAGCCCCTGTAACAGGGTTAGAGGCAGAGAACCCCAGTGGAGAGAGGGGAACCGGCCTGGCAGAGACAGCAAGGGCTGTTCGTTGCTCCAGAGCCTTTCCGTTCACCTTCACACTCCTGGGCCAGACTACACTCAATCATATGACCTACTGAAGAGATAAGTCTTCAGTAAAGACTTAAAGGTTGAGACCGAGTCTGCGTCTCTCACATGGGTAGGCAGACTGTTCCATAAAAATGGAGATCTATAGGAGAAAGCCCCCAGTATACTATACCATCACCATAAATACCACTAGCTACAGCTCCCAGTATACTATACCATCACCATAAATACCACTAGCTACAGCTCCCAGTATACTATACCATCACCATAAATACCACTAGCTACAGCTCCCAGTATACTATACCGTCACCATAAATACCACTAGCTACAGCTCCCAGTATACTATACCGTCACCATAAATACCACTAGCTACAGCTCCCAGTATACTATACCGTCACCATAAATACCACTAGCTACAGCTCCCAGTATACTATACCGTCACCATAAATACCACTAGCTACAGCTCCCAGTATACTATACCGTCACCATAAATACCACTAGCTACAGCTCCCAGTATACTATACCGTCACCATAAATACCACTAGCTACAGCTCCCAGTATACTATACCATCACCATAAATACCACTAGCTACAGCTCCCAGTATACTATACCGTCACCATAAATACCACTAGCTACAGCTCCCAGTATACTATACCGTCACCATAAATACAATCAATCAATCAATCAATTTTATTTTATATAGCCCTTCGTACATCAGCTGATATCTCGAAGTGCTGTACAGAAACCCAGCCTAAAACCCCAAACAGCTAGTAATGCAGGTGTAGAAGCACGGTGGCTAGGAAAAACTCCCTAGAAAGGCCAAAACCTAGGAAGAAACCTAGAGAGGAACCAGGCTATGAGGGGTGGCCAGTCCTCTTCTGGCTGTGCCGGGTGGAGATTATAACAGAACCATGCCAAGATGTTCAAAAATGTTCATAAGTGACAAGCATGGTCAAATAATAATCAGGAATAAATCTCAGTTGGCTTTTCATAGCCGATCATTAAGAGTTGAAAACAGCAGGTCTGGGACAGGTAGGGGTTCCATAACCGCAGGCAGAACAGTTGAAACTGGAATAGCAGCAAGGCCAGGCGGACTGGGGACAGCAAGGAGTCACCACGGCCGGTAGTCCCGACGTATGGTCCTAGGGCTCAGGTCTCTCAGTTGGCTTTTCATAGCCGATCATTAAGAGTTGAAAACAGCAGGTCTGGGACAGGTAGGGGTTTCGTAACCGCAGGCAGAACAGTTGAAACTGGAATAGCAGCAAGGCCAGGCGGACTGGGGACAGCAAGGTGTCAGCATGCCCGGTAGTCCTGACGTATGGTCCTAGGGCTCAGGTTCTCAGAGAGAAAGAGAGAACGAGAGAATTAGAGAGAGCATACTTAAATTCACACAGGACACTGGATAAGACAGGAGAAGTACTCCAGGTATAACCAACTAACCCCAGCCCCCCGACACATAAACTACTGCAGCATAAATACTGGAGGCTGAGACAGGAGCGGTCCGGAGACACTGTGGCCCCATCCGAAGAAACCCCCGGACAGGGCCAAACAGGAAGGATATAACCCCACCCACTCTGCCAAAGCACAGCCCCCGCACCACTAGAGGGATATCCTCAACCACCAACTTACAATCCTGAGACAAGGCCGAGTATAGCCCACAGAGGTCTCCACCACAGCACAAACCAAGGGGGGGCGCCAACCCAGACAGGAAGATCACGTCAGTAACTCAACCCACTCAAGTGACGCACCCCTCCTAGGGACGGCATGAAAGAGCACCAGTAAGCCAGTGACTCAGCCCCTGTAACAGGGTTAGAGGCAGAGAACCCCAGTGGAGAGAGGGGAACCGGCCTGGCAGAGACAGCAAGGGCTGTTCGTTGCTCCAGAGCCTTTCCGTTCACCTTCACACTCCTGGGCCAGACTACACTCAATCATATGACCTACTGAAGAGATAAGTCTTCAGTAAAGACTTAAAGGTTGAGACCGAGTCTGCGTCTCTCACATGGGTAGGCAGACTGTTCCATAAAAATGGAGATCTATAGGAGAAAGCCCCCAGTATACTATACCATCACCATAAATACCACTAGCTACAGCTCCCAGTATACTATACCATCACCATAAATACCACTAGCTACAGCTCCCAGTATACTATACCATCACCATAAATACCACTAGCTACAGCTCCCAGTATACTATACCGTCACCATAAATACCACTAGCTACAGCTCCCAGTATACTATACCGTCACCATAAATACCACTAGCTACAGCTCCCAGTATACTATACCGTCACCATAAATACCACTAGCTACAGCTCCCAGTATACTATACCGTCACCATAAATACCACTAGCTACAGCTCCCAGTATACTATACCGTCACCATAAATACCACTAGCTACAGCTCCCAGTATACTATACCGTCACCATAAATACCACTAGCTACAGCTCCCAGTATACTATACCATCACCATAAATACCACTAGCTACAGCTCCCAGTATACTATACCGTCACCATAAATACCACTAGCTACAGCTCCCAGTATACTATACCGTCACCATAAATACCACTAGCTACAGCTCCCAGTATACTATACCGTCACCATAAATACCACTAGCTACAGCTCCCAGTATACTATACCGTCATCAGAAATACCACTAGCTACAGCTCCCAGTATACTATACCATCACCATAAATACCACTAGCTACAGCTCCCAGTATACTATACCATCACCATAAATACCACTAGCTACAGCTCCCAGTATACTATACCATCACCATAAATACCACTAGCTACAGCTCCCAGTATACTATACCGTCACCATAAATACCACTAGCTACAGCTCCCAGTATACTATACCGTCACCATAAATACCACTAGCTACAGCTCCCAGTATACTATACCGTCACCATAAATACCACTAGCTACAGCTCCCAGTATACTATACCGTCACCATAAATACCACTAGCTACAGCTCCCAGTATACTATACCGTCACCATAAATACCACTAGCTACAGCTCCCAGTATACTATACCGTCACCATAAATACCACTAGCTACAGCTCCCAGTATACTATACCATCACCATAAATACCACTAGCTACAGCTCCCAGTATACTATACCGTCACCATAAATACCACTAGCTACAGCTCCCAGTATACTATACCGTCACCATAAATACAATCAATCAATCAATCAATTTTATTTTATATAGCCCTTCGTACATCAGCTGATATCTCGAAGTGCTGTACAGAAACCCAGCCTAAAACCCCAAACAGCTAGTAATGCAGGTGTAGAAGCACGGTGGCTAGGAAAAACTCCCTAGAAAGGCCAAAACCGAGGAAGAAACCTAGAGAGGAACCAGGCTATGAGGGGTGGCCAGTCCTCTTCTGGCTGTGCCGGGTGGAGATTATAACAGAACCATGCCAAGATGTTCAAAAATGTTCATAAGTGACAAGCATGGTCAAATAATAATCAGGAATAAATCTCAGTTGGCTTTTCATAGCCGATCATTAAGAGTTGAAAACAGCAGGTCTGGGACAGGTAGGGGTTCCATAACCGCAGGCAGAACAGTTGAAACTGGAATAGCAGCAAGGCCAGGCGGACTGGGGACAGCAAGGAGTCACCACGGCCGGTAGTCCCGACGTATGGTCCTAGGGCTCAGGTCTCTCAGTTGGCTTTTCATAGCCGATCATTAAGAGTTGAAAACAGCAGGTCTGGGACAGGTAGGGGTTTCGTAACCGCAGGCAGAACAGTTGAAACTGGAATAGCAGCAAGGCCAGGCGGACTGGGGACAGCAAGGTGTCAGCATGCCCGGTAGTCCTGACGTATGGTCCTAGGGCTCAGGTTCTCAGAGAGAAAGAGAGAACGAGAGAATTAGAGAGAGCATACTTAAATTCACACAGGACACTGGATAAGACAGGAGAAGTACTCCAGGTATAACCAACTAACCCCAGCCCCCCGACACATAAACTACTGCAGCATAAATACTGGAGGCTGAGACAGGAGCGGTCCGGAGACACTGTGGCCCCATCCGAAGAAACCCCCGGACAGGGCCAAACAGGAAGGATATAACCCCACCCACTCTGCCAAAGCACAGCCCCCGCACCACTAGAGGGATATCCTCAACCACCAACTTACAATCCTGAGACAAGGCCGAGTATAGCCCACAGAGGTCTCCACCACAGCACAAACCAAGGGGGGGCGCCAACCCAGACAGGAAGATCACGTCAGTAACTCAACCCACTCAAGTGACGCACCCCTCCTAGGGACGGCATGAAAGAGCACCAGTAAGCCAGTGACTCAGCCCCTGTAACAGGGTTAGAGGCAGAGAACCCCAGTGGAGAGAGGGGAACCGGCCTGGCAGAGACAGCAAGGGCTGTTCGTTGCTCCAGAGCCTTTCCGTTCACCTTCACACTCCTGGGCCAGACTACACTCAATCATATGACCTACTGAAGAGATAAGTCTTCAGTAAAGACTTAAAGGTTGAGACCGAGTCTGCGTCTCTCACATGGGTAGGCAGACTGTTCCATAAAAATGGAGATCTATAGGAGAAAGCCCCCAGTATACTATACCATCACCATAAATACCACTAGCTACAGCTCCCAGTATACTATACCATCACCATAAATACCACTAGCTACAGCTCCCAGTATACTATACCATCACCATAAATACCACTAGCTACAGCTCCCAGTATACTATACCGTCACCATAAATACCACTAGCTACAGCTCCCAGTATACTATACCGTCACCATAAATACCACTAGCTACAGCTCCCAGTATACTATACCGTCACCATAAATACCACTAGCTACAGCTCCCAGTATACTATACCGTCACCATAAATACCACTAGCTACAGCTCCCAGTATACTATACCGTCACCATAAATACCACTAGCTACAGCTCCCAGTATACTATACCGTCACCATAAATACCACTAGCTACAGCTCCCAGTATACTATACCATCACCATAAATACCACTAGCTACAGCTCCCAGTATACTATACCGTCACCATAAATACCACTAGCTACAGCTCCCAGTATACTATACCGTCACCATAAATACCACTAGCTACAGCTCCCAGTATACTATACCGTCACCATAAATACCACTAGCTACAGCTCCCAGTATACTATACCGTCATCAGAAATACCACTAGCTACAGCTCCCAGTATACTATACCATCACCATAAATACCACTAGCTACAGCTCCCAGTATACTATACCATCACCATAAATACCACTAGCTACAGCTCCCAGTATACTATACCATCACCATAAATACCACTAGCTACAGCTCCCAGTATACTATACCGTCACCATAAATACCACTAGCTACAGCTCCCAGTATACTATACCGTCACCATAAATACCACTAGCTACAGCTCCCAGTATACTATACCGTCACCATAAATACCACTAGCTACAGCTCCCAGTATACTATACCGTCACCATAAATACCACTAGCTACAGCTCCCAGTATACTATACCGTCACCATAAATACCACTAGCTACAGCTCCCAGTATACTATACCGTCACCATAAATACCACTAGCTACAGCTCCCAGTATACTATACCATCACCATAAATACCACTAGCTACAGCTCCCAGTATACTATACCGTCACCATAAATACCACTAGCTACAGCTCCCAGTATACTATACCGTCACCATAAATACAATCAATCAATCAATCAATTTTATTTTATATAGCCCTTCGTACATCAGCTGATATCTCGAAGTGCTGTACAGAAACCCAGCCTAAAACCCCAAACAGCTAGTAATGCAGGTGTAGAAGCACGGTGGCTAGGAAAAACTCCCTAGAAAGGCCAAAACCGAGGAAGAAACCTAGAGAGGAACCAGGCTATGAGGGGTGGCCAGTCCTCTTCTGGCTGTGCCGGGTGGAGATTATAACAGAACCATGCCAAGATGTTCAAAAATGTTCATAAGTGACAAGCATGGTCAAATAATAATCAGGAATAAATCTCAGTTGGCTTTTCATAGCCGATCATTAAGAGTTGAAAACAGCAGGTCTGGGACAGGTAGGGGTTCCATAACCGCAGGCAGAACAGTTGAAACTGGAATAGCAGCAAGGCCAGGCGGACTGGGGACAGCAAGGAGTCACCACGGCCGGTAGTCCCGACGTATGGTCCTAGGGCTCAGGTCTCTCAGTTGGCTTTTCATAGCCGATCATTAAGAGTTGAAAACAGCAGGTCTGGGACAGGTAGGGGTTTCGTAACCGCAGGCAGAACAGTTGAAACTGGAATAGCAGCAAGGCCAGGCGGACTGGGGACAGCAAGGTGTCAGCATGCCCGGTAGTCCTGACGTATGGTCCTAGGGCTCAGGTTCTCAGAGAGAAAGAGAGAACGAGAGAATTAGAGAGAGCATACTTAAATTCACACAGGACACTGGATAAGACAGGAGAAGTACTCCAGGTATAACCAACTAACCCCAGCCCCCCGACACATAAACTACTGCAGCATAAATACTGGAGGCTGAGACAGGAGCGGTCCGGAGACACTGTGGCCCCATCCGAAGAAACCCCCGGACAGGGCCAAACAGGAAGGATATAACCCCACCCACTCTGCCAAAGCACAGCCCCCGCACCACTAGAGGGATATCCTCAACCACCAACTTACAATCCTGAGACAAGGCCGAGTATAGCCCACAGAGGTCTCCACCACAGCACAAACCAAGGGGGGGCGCCAACCCAGACAGGAAGATCACGTCAGTAACTCAACCCACTCAAGTGACGCACCCCTCCTAGGGACGGCATGAAAGAGCACCAGTAAGCCAGTGACTCAGCCCCTGTAACAGGGTTAGAGGCAGAGAACCCCAGTGGAGAGAGGGGAACCGGCCTGGCAGAGACAGCAAGGGCTGTTCGTTGCTCCAGAGCCTTTCCGTTCACCTTCACACTCCTGGGCCAGACTACACTCAATCATATGACCTACTGAAGAGATAAGTCTTCAGTAAAGACTTAAAGGTTGAGACCGAGTCTGCGTCTCTCACATGGGTAGGCAGACTGTTCCATAAAAATTGAGATCTATAGGAGAAAGCCCCCAGTATACTATACCATCACCATAAATACCACTAGCTACAGCTCCCAGTATACTATACCATCACCATAAATACCACTAGCTACAGCTCCCAGTATACTATACCATCACCATAAATACCACTAGCTACAGCTCCCAGTATACTATACCGTCACCATAAATACCACTAGCTACAGCTCCCAGTATACTATACCGTCACCATAAATACCACTAGCTACAGCTCCCAGTATACTATACCGTCACCATAAATACCACTAGCTACAGCTCCCAGTATACTATACCGTCACCATAAATACCACTAGCTACAGCTCCCAGTATACTATACCGTCACCATAAATACCACTAGCTACAGCTCCCAGTATACTATACCGTCACCATAAATACCACTAGCTACAGCTCCCAGTATACTATACCATCACCATAAATACCACTAGCTACAGCTCCCAGTATACTATACCGTCACCATAAATACCACTAGCTACAGCTCCCAGTATACTATACCGTCACCATAAATACCACTAGCTACAGCTCCCAGTATACTATACCGTCACCATAAATACCACTAGCTACAGCTCCCAGTATACTATACCGTCATCAGAAATACCACTAGCTACAGCTCCCAGTATACTATACCATCACCATAAATACCACTAGCTACAGCTCCCAGTATACTATACCATCACCATAAATACCACTAGCTACAGCTCCCAGTATACTATACCATCACCATAAATACCACTAGCTACAGCTCCCAGTATACTATACCGTCACCATAAATACCACTAGCTACAGCTCCCAGTATACTATACCGTCACCATAAATACCACTAGCTACAGCTCCCAGTATACTATACCGTCACCATAAATACCACTAGCTACAGCTCCCAGTATACTATACCGTCACCATAAATACCACTAGCTACAGCTCCCAGTATACTATACCGTCACCATAAATACCACTAGCTACAGCTCCCAGTATACTATACCGTCACCATAAATACCACTAGCTACAGCTCCCAGTATACTATACCATCACCATAAATACCACTAGCTACAGCTCCCAGTATACTATACCGTCACCATAAATACCACTAGCTACAGCTCCCAGTATACTATACCGTCACCATAAATACAATCAATCAATCAATCAATTTTATTTTATATAGCCCTTCGTACATCAGCTGATATCTCGAAGTGCTGTACAGAAACCCAGCCTAAAACCCCAAACAGCTAGTAATGCAGGTGTAGAAGCACGGTGGCTAGGAAAAACTCCCTAGAAAGGCCAAAACCGAGGAAGAAACCTAGAGAGGAACCAGGCTATGAGGGGTGGCCAGTCCTCTTCTGGCTGTGCCGGGTGGAGATTATAACAGAACCATGCCAAGATGTTCAAAAATGTTCATAAGTGACAAGCATGGTCAAATAATAATCAGGAATAAATCTCAGTTGGCTTTTCATAGCCGATCATTAAGAGTTGAAAACAGCAGGTCTGGGACAGGTAGGGGTTCCATAACCGCAGGCAGAACAGTTGAAACTGGAATAGCAGCAAGGCCAGGCGGACTGGGGACAGCAAGGAGTCACCACGGCCGGTAGTCCCGACGTATGGTCCTAGGGCTCAGGTCTCTCAGTTGGCTTTTCATAGCCGATCATTAAGAGTTGAAAACAGCAGGTCTGGGACAGGTAGGGGTTTCGTAACCGCAGGCAGAACAGTTGAAACTGGAATAGCAGCAAGGCCAGGCGGACTGGGGACAGCAAGGTGTCAGCATGCCCGGTAGTCCTGACGTATGGTCCTAGGGCTCAGGTTCTCAGAGAGAAAGAGAGAACGAGAGAATTAGAGAGAGCATACTTAAATTCACACAGGACACTGGATAAGACAGGAGAAGTACTCCAGGTATAACCAACTAACCCCAGCCCCCCGACACATAAACTACTGCAGCATAAATACTGGAGGCTGAGACAGGAGCGGTCCGGAGACACTGTGGCCCCATCCGAAGAAACCCCCGGACAGGGCCAAACAGGAAGGATATAACCCCACCCACTCTGCCAAAGCACAGCCCCCGCACCACTAGAGGGATATCCTCAACCACCAACTTACAATCCTGAGACAAGGCCGAGTATAGCCCACAGAGGTCTCCACCACAGCACAAACCAAGGGGGGGCGCCAACCCAGACAGGAAGATCACGTCAGTAACTCAACCCACTCAAGTGACGCACCCCTCCTAGGGACGGCATGAAAGAGCACCAGTAAGCCAGTGACTCAGCCCCTGTAACAGGGTTAGAGGCAGAGAACCCCAGTGGAGAGAGGGGAACCGGCCTGGCAGAGACAGAAAGGGCTGTTCGTTGCTCCAGAGCCTTTCCGTTCACCTTCACACTCCTGGGCCAGACTACACTCAATCATATGACCTACTGAAGAGATAAGTCTTCAGTAAAGACTTAAAGGTTGAGACCGAGTCTGCGTCTCTCACATGGGTAGGCAGACTGTTCCATAAAAATGGAGATCTATAGGAGAAAGCCCCCAGTATACTATACCATCACCATAAATACCACTAGCTACAGCTCCCAGTATACTATACCATCACCATAAATACCACTAGCTACAGCTCCCAGTATACTATACCATCACCATAAATACCACTAGCTACAGCTCCCAGTATACTATACCGTCACCATAAATACCACTAGCTACAGCTCCCAGTATACTATACCGTCACCATAAATACCACTAGCTACAGCTCCCAGTATACTATACCGTCACCATGAATACCACTAGCTACAGCTCCCAGTATACTATACCGTCACCATAAATACCACTAGCTACAGCTCCCAGTATACTATACCATCACCATAAATACCACTAGCTACAGCTCCCAGTATACTATACCATCACCATAAATACCACTAGCTACAGCTCCCAGTATACTATACCGTCACCATAAATACCACTAGCTACAGCTCCCAGTATACTATACCGTCACCATAAATACCACTAGCTACAGCTCCCAGTATACTATACCGTCACCATAAATACCACTAGCTACAGCTCCCAGTATACTATACCATCACCATAAATACCACTAGCTACAGCTCCCAGTATACTATACCGTCACCATGAATACCACTAGCTACAGCTCCCAGTATACTATACCGTCACCATAAATACCACTAGCTACAGCTCCCAGTATACTATACCGTCACCATAAATACCACTAGCTACAGCTCCCAGTATACTATACCGTCACCATAAATACCACTAGCTACAGCTCCCAGTATACTATACCGTCACCATAAATACCACTAGCTACAGCTCCCAGTATACTATACCGTCACCATAAATACCACTAGCTACAGCTCCCAGTATACTATACCGTCACCATAAATACCACTAGCTACAGCTCCCAGTATACTATACCGTCACCATAAATACCACTAGCTACAGCTCCCAGTATACTATACCGTCACCATAAATACCACTAGCTACAGCTCCCAGTATACTATACCGTCACCATAAATACCACTAGCTACAGCTCCCAGTATACTATACCGTCACCATAAATACCACTAGCTACAGCTCCCAGTATACTATACCGTCACCATAAATACCACTAGCTACAGCTCCCAGTATACTATACCGTCACCATAAATACCACTAGCTACAGCTCCCAGTATACTATACCGTCACCATAAATACCACTAGCTACAGCTCCCAGTATACTATACCGTCACCATAAATACCACTAGCTACAGCTCCCAGTATACTATACCGTCACCATAAATACCACTAGCTACAGCTCCCAGTATACTATACCGTCACCATAAATACCACTAGCTACAGCTCCCAGTATACTATACCGTCACCATAAATACCACTAGCTACAGCTCCCAGTATACTATACCATCACCATAAATACCACTAGCTACAGCTCCCAGTATACTATACCGTCACCATAAATACCACTAGCTACAGCTCCCAGTATACTATACCGTCACCATAAATACCACTAGCTACAGCTCCCAGTATACTATACCGTCACCATAAATACCACTAGCTACAGCTCCCAGTATACTATACCATCACCATAAATACCACTAGCTACAGCTCCCAGTATACTATACCGTCACCATAAATACCACTAGCTACAGCTCCCAGTATACTATACCGTCACCATAAATACCACTAGCTACAGCTCCCAGTATACTATACCGTCACCATAAATACCACTAGCTACAGCTCCCAGTATACTATACCGTCACCATAAATACCACTAGCTACAGCTCCCAGTATACTATACCGTCACCATAAATACCACTAGCTACAGCTCCCAGTATACTATACCGTCACCATAAATACCACTAGCTACAGCTCCCAGTATACTATACCGTCACCATAAATACCACTAGCTACAGCTCCCAGTATACTATACCATCACCATAAATACCACTAGCTACAGCTCCCAGTATACTATACCGTCACCAGAAATACCACTAGCTACAGCTCCCAGTATACTATACCGTCACCATAAATACCACTAGCTACAGCTCCCAGTATACTATACCGTCACCATAAATACCACTAGCTACAGCTACCAGTATACTATACCGTCACCATAAATACCACTAGCTACAGCTCCCAGTATACTATACCGTCACCATAAATACCACTAGCTACAGCTCCCAGTATACTATACCGTCATCAGAAATACCACTAGCTACAGCTCCCAGTATTCTATACCGTCACCATAAATACCACTAGCTACAGCTCCCAGTATACTATACCGTCACCATAAATACCACTAGCTACAGCTCCCAGTATACTATACCATCACCATAAATACCACTAGCTACAGCTCCCAGTATACTATACCGTCACCATAAATACCACTAGCTACAGCTCCCAGTATACTATACCGTCACCATAAATACCACTAGCTACAGCTCCCAGTATACTATACCGTCACCATAAATACCACTAGCTACAGCTCCCAGTATACTATACCGTCACCATAAATACCACTAGCTACAGCTCCCAGTATACTATACCGTCACCATAAATACCACTAGCTACAGCTCCCAGTATACTATACCATCACCATAAATACCACTAGCTACAGCTCCCAGTATACTATACCGTCACCATAAATACCACTAGCTACAGCTCCCAGTATACTATACCGTCACCATAAATACCACTAGCTACAGCTCCCAGTATACTATACCGTCACCATAAATACCACTAGCTACAGCTCCCAGTATACTATACCGTCACCATAAATACCACTAGCTACAGCTCCCAGTATACTATACCGTCACCATAAATACCACTAGCTACAGCTCCCAGTATACTATACCGTCACCATAAATACCACTAGCTACAGCTCCCAGTATACTATACCGTCACCATAAATACCACTAGCTACAGCTCCCAGTATACTATACCGTCACCATAAATACCACTAGCTACAGCTCCCAGTATACTATACCGTCATCATAAATACCACTAGCTACAGCTCCCAGTATACTATACCGTCACCATAAATACCACTAGCTACAGCTCCCAGTATACTATACCGTCACCATAAATACCACTAGCTACAGCTCCCAGTATACTATACCGTCACCATAAATACCACTAGCTACAGCTCCCAGTATACTATACCGTCACCATAAATACCACTAGCTACAGCTCCCAGTATACTATACCGTCACCATAAATACCACTAGCTACAGCTCCCAGTATACTATACCGTCACCATAAATACCACTAGCTACAGCTCCCAGTATACTATACCGTCACCATAAATACCACTAGCTACAGCTATAATATAAAAAATAATTAATAATAATTGGTCATTTAGCAGACGCTCTTATCCAGAGCGACTTACAGGAGCAATTAGGGTTAAGTGCCTTGCTCAAGGGCACATCGACAGATTTTTCACCTAGTCGGCTCGGGGATTAGAACCAGCGACCTTTCGGTTACTGGCACAACGCTCTTAACCACTAAGCTACCTGCCGCCCAGTATACTATACCGTCATCAGAAATACCACTAGCTACAGCTCCCAGTATACTATACCGTCATCAGAAATACCACTAGCTACAGCTCCCAGTATACTATACCGTCATCATAAATACCACTAGCTACAGCTCCCAGTATACTATACCGTCACCATAAATACCACTAGCTACAGCTCCCAGTATACTATACCATCACCATAAATACCACTAGCTACAGCTCCCAGTATACTATACCGTCATCAGAAATACCACTAGCTACAGCTCCCAGTATACTATACCGTCATCAGAAATACCACTAGCTACAGCTCCCAGTATACTATACCGTCACCATAAATACCACTAGCTACAGCTCCCAGTATACTATACCGTCATCAGAAATACCACTAGCTACAGCTCCCAGTATACTATACCGTCACCATAAATACCACTAGCTACAGCTCCCAGTATACTATACCGTCACCATAAATACCACTAGCTACAGCTCCCAGTATACTATACCGTCACCATAAATACCACTAGCTACAGCTCCCAGTATACTATACCGTCACCATAAATACCACTAGCTACAGCTCCCAGTATACTATACCGTCATCATAAATACCACTAGCTACAGCTCCCAGTATACTATACCGTCACCATAAATACAACTAGCTACAGCTCCCAGTATACTATACCGTCACCATAAATACCACTAGCTACAGCTCCCAGTATACTATACCGTCACCATAAATACCACTAGCTACAGCTCCCAGTATACTATACCGTCACCAGAAATACCACTAGCTACAGCTCCCAGTATACTATACCGTCACCATAAATACCACTAGCTACAGCTCCCAGTATACTATACCGTCACCATAAATACCACTAGCTACAGCTACCAGTATACTATACCGTCACCATAAATACCACTAGCTACAGCTCCCAGTATACTATACCATCACCATAAATACCACTAGCTACAGCTCCCAGTATACTATACCGTCACCATAAATACCACTAGCTACAGCTCCCAGTATACTATACCGTCACCATAAATACCACTAGCTACAGCTCCCAGTATACTATACCATCACCATAAATACCACTAGCTACAGCTCCCAGTATACTATACCATCACCATAAATACCACTAGCTACAGCTCCCAGTATACTATACCGTCACCATAAATACCACTAGCTACAGCTCCCAGTATACTATACCGTCACCATAAATACCACTAGCTACAGCTCCCAGTATACTATACCATCACCATAAATACCACTAGCTACAGCTCCCAGTATACTATACCGTCACCATAAATACCACTAGCTACAGCTCCCAGTATACTATACCGTCACCATAAATACCACTAGCTACAGCTCCCAGTATACTATACCATCACCATAAATACCACTAGCTACAGCTCCCAGTATACTATACCGTCACCATAAATACCACTAGCTACAGCTCCCAGTATACTATACCGTCACCATAAATACCACTAGCTACAGCTCCCAGTATACTATACCATCACCATAAATACCACTAGCTACAGCTCCCAGTATACTATACCGTCACCATAAATACCACTAGCTACAGCTCCCAGTATACTATACCGTCACCATAAATACCACTAGCTACAGCTCCCAGTATACTATACCGTCACCATAAATACCACTAGCTACAGCTCCCAGTATACTATACCGTCACCATAAATACCACTAGCTACAGCTCCCAGTATACTATACCATCACCATAAATACCACTAGCTACAGCTCCCAGTATACTATACCATCACCATAAATACCACTAGCTACAGCTCCCAGTATACTATACCGTCACCATAAATACCACTAGCTACAGCTCCCAGTATACTATACCGTCACCATAAATACCACTAGCTACAGCTCCCAGTATACTATACCGTCACCATAAATACCACTAGCTACAGCTCCCAGTATACTATACCGTCACCATAAATACCACTAGCTACAGCTCCCAGTATACTATACCGTCACCATAAATACCACTAGCTACAGCTCCCAGTATACTATACCGTCACCATAAATACCACTAGCTACAGCTCCCAGTATACTATACCGTCACCAGAAATACCACTAGCTACAGCTCCCAGTATACTATACCGTCACCATAAATACCACTAGCTACAGCTCCCAGTATACTATACCGTCACCATAAATACCACTAGCTACAGCTCCCAGTATACTATACCGTCACCATAAATACCACTAGCTACAGCTCCCAGTATACTATACCGTCACCATAAATACCACTAGCTACAGCTCCCAGTATACTATACCGTCACCATAAATACCACTAGCTACAGCTCCCAGTATACTATACCGTCACCATAAATACCACTAGCTACAGCTCCCAGTATACTATACCGTCACCATAAATACCACTAGCTACAGCTCCCAGTATACTATACCGTCACCATAAATACCACTAGCTACAGCTCCCAGTATACTATACCGTCACCATAAATACCACTAGCTACAGCTCCCAGTATACTATACCGTCACCATAAATACCACTAGCTACAGCTCCCAGTATACTATACCGTCACCATAAATACCACTAGCTACAGCTCCCAGTATACTATACCGTCATCAGAAATATAAAAGACATTCCCGGAGAGAAAAAAAAACCAAGCAGAACTGTTGATTGAACTGTTGATTGTAACTCAAAAAGGCTAAATGAGGAATTTCAAAGGCTTCTATTTACGACCCTCATAAATAATGTACGTCAGCTAGATACAGTATGGGTTTGTTGTGTTGTTGTGTTCAGAACAGGGTACAGATGCTACTGCATTTACATTTAACTTTTTTTGGGTGGGGTACGGGGGGGGTAGAAGGATTACTTTATCCTATCCCAGGTATTCCTTAAAGAGGTGGGGTTTCAAGTGTCTCCGGAAGCTGGTGAGTGACTCCGCTGTCCTGGCGTCACTGTCCTACTACACTCAGATTCTCCCACCTTCTGGCATCTCAAAGCAGGAAGAGGTTATCGTCTTATAGCGTGAAAGACTTTAAACATTAACAAGGGTCACTCCTTCCAAAGTGGCTTTTATATTCTTCTACAGTACATAAGGATAAATAAAAAAACGACTTTGGGCAAAGATACAACGGGAGAGTATGTTTCATCGTTGGCCAATCAATGCCAGTGGTAGCTACTTTCTTTAAACTTCTAACGTACCTCAAGATGATTTGCACTCACCCAACTAACACGCATCTTCTCCCCAGACCTTTTTTAAAAAACCTGTTAAATATGTTTCCATAAAATACTGTTCCCTGAATTTGGACTGAAGGAGTTCAATCCCTCCTGTTAATCTATAGTTTTGACAAGCAGCAGACTTGGGAGAAAGAGGTTGGGCAATTAATCCAGTCGGAATGTTTACTGTTTCCAGTGGAATGTGTCGGAACACACAGAACCCATCAGAACACACTGTACCACTACTGGCCCAGGACCAACACAGAGGAGGAGGGGAGGGGCAGGAGAACACTTGCAGCAAGAAAAAAGTCAAAGAATGCTTTTGGGGAACCTTTTTTAGACCTAGTTGTTGTTTACACTCTTATATAGAAAGATATACAATGGCCATTTTATTAGTGTGGGGATTTGTTTTCTCATAGCTGGATGTGATGAATAGCTTAGAAGGAATGCATTGGTGATTAAACATAGAAGGTTTGTACTGTACTGATATAAATTGTTTCACATAACAAGCTGTGATTCATGTGAGGAACGTTAGGGGGTAGGATGAGATAAGAACTTGTGTCTCAAAATACTAGACTACAATGCTTCTTTGTGATCTGTGAACCGTCCTTGAACGTAGGTACATAGAGTACAGTGGAACGGTGTCTATGGGAGCTGACTCTACAGGTTGTTATGATAACAACTTATGCCTGGCAACAGTGTGCAACAGTGGAGCGCCAAGGGCCTGGGACCAGCCTGAGCGCCAGCGATAGGTTGGGCAAGTCTAAACCACGCCCAACCTCTACCCTGATTGGCCCAGCAAGGAGCGGGAACTATCACTGTCAGGGTATTTAAAAGAACAGCCTGTAACAATGGCTTAGTTCTCTGAGTGCCCTGCGTGGTATTTCAGTGGACCCGTATATACGAACATCATATTTACCATTGAAGTGTTTTGCATTAATTAAAATACTAGTCTATTTTAGAAGACGTGTATTGACCTCTTTTGTTCCTAATACCAGATTTGAATTGACGCAACTTAACATTAGGTACCCATTAATGAAAACGGATCGCTGAGTCACGTGGCCGTGGCTTGCTATATAAAGCAGGCAGACAGGCATCGAGGCATTCAGTTACTGTTTGATTGGGCCTAAGTGACTGAGCGTGGTGCCAGGCGCGCTGGATCCATTATCTCAGAAACGGCCGCCCTCCTGGGCTTTATACGCACGACAGCGTCTAGGGTTTACCGAGAATGGTGCGACAAACAAAAAACATCCAGTCAGCGGCAGTCCTGTGGGTGAAAACAGCTCGTTGTTGACAGAGGTCGAAGGAGAATGACAAGAATGGTGCAAGTTAACAGGCGGGCCACAAACAGGAAGATAAAGACGCAGTATAACAGTGGTGTGCAGAACGGCATCATGGAACGCACAACTCAGCGGTCCTTGTCACGGATGGGCTATTGCAGCAGACGACCACACCGGGTTCCACTCCTATCTGCTAAAAACAAGAAGAAGTGGCTCCAGTGGGCACGCCATCACCAACACTGGACAACTGAGGAGTGGAAAAACATCACCTGGAACATGACAGCGAGTTCAGTTTACTTGAGTGGCCTGTGCAGTCCCCAGACCTCTATCCAATAAAGCATCTTTGGGATGAGATGGAACGGGCTGTTCGCAGCATGAATGTACCGCCGTCCAATCTGCAGCAACTGCATGATGCTATCACATCAGCATGGACCAACATCCCTGTGGAACGTTTCCGACACCTTGTAGAATGCCCCAAAGAATTCAGGCCGTTCTGGAGGCAAAGGGGGGTTCCGACCCAGTACTAGATGGGTGTACCTAATAAACTGGCCGGTCAGTATATATAATCCAGAGTGACAGTGTGTTTCTACTGAACCTTCGTGACATTTTTGACACATCTGTAAAGACTGTATTCTAGATTTGAGATGAAGATGCCTTTCAGCTTTGGTAAACCAATTTGAGTTGAGACCCAAACAAATCTTTGACACATCCGCTCAGCCTTTTTTTCTGAAAACATCTAAAAATGATCAATCATAACAACCATCTAAACACACCACACTGGGTCAAAACAACATACTATTGGTTACACTGGTTACTATTGGTTACACTGGTTACTATTGGTTACACTGGTTACTATTGGTTACACTGGTTACTATTGGTTACACTGAGTAAAATCAAGATACAGTTGAAGTCGGAAGTTTACATACGCCTTAGCCAAATACATTTAAACTGTTGTTCTGGGATTGATTTGCACTTTGCGCACCAAAGTACGTTCATCTCTAGGAGACAGAACGCGTCTCCTTCCTGAGCGGTATGACGGCTGCGTGGTCCCATGGTGTTTATACTTGCGTACTATTGTTTGTACAGATGAACGTGGTACCGTCAGGCGTTTGGAAATTGCTCCCAAGGATCAACCAGACTTGGCTGATTTCTTTTGATTTTCCCATGATGTCAAGCAAAGAGGCACTGAGTTTGAAGGTAGGCCTTGAAATAAATCCACAGGTACACCTCCAATTAACTAAAATGATGTCAATTAGCCTATCAGAAGCTTCTAAAGCCATGACATCATTTTCTGGAATTTTCCAAGCTGTTTGAAGGCACAGTCAACTTAGTGTATGTAAACTTCTGACCCACTGGAATTGTGATACAGTGAATTATAAGTGAAATAATCTGTCTGTAAACAATTGTTGGAAAAATTACTTCTGTCATGCACAAAGTATAATTGCCAAAACTATAGTTTGTTAACAAGAAATTTGTGGAGTGGTTGAAAAATGAGTTTTAATGACTCCAACCTAAGTGTATGTAAACTTCCGACTTCAACTGTATTTGGGCTGCAATTTTTGAGGATGGTAACTCTAATGACCTTATCCTTTGCAGCAGAGGCAACTCTGGGTCTTTCATTCCTGTGGCGGTCCTCATGAGAGCCAGTTTCATCATAGCGCTTGATGGTTTTTGCAACTGCACTTGAAGAAAGTTTCAAAGTTCTTGAAGTTTTCCGTATTGACTGACCTTCATATCTTAAAGTAATGATGGACTGTCGTTTCTCTTTGCTTATTTGAGCTGTTCTTGCCATAATATGGACTTGGTCTTTTACCAAATAGGACTATCTTCTGTATACCACCCTTACCTTGTCACAACACAACTGATTGGCTCAAACGCATTAAGAAGGAAATAAATTCCACAAATTAACTTTTAACAAGGCACACCTGTTAATCGAAATGCATTCCAGGTGACTACCTCATGAAGCTGGTTAAGAGAATGCCAAGAGTGTGCAAAGCTGTCATCAAGGCAAAGGGTGGCTATTTGAAGAATTTCAAATATAAAATATATTTGGATTTATTTAGCACTTTTTTGGTTACTACATGATTCCATATGTGTTATTTCATAGTTTTGATGTCTTCACTATTATTCTACAATGTAGAAAATAGTAAAAATAAAGAAAAACCCTTGAATGAGTAGGTGTGTCCAAACTATTGACCAGTAGTATAGCCCAACGTTTGTAGAACAATTAAAGTCACATTAATAACTCTAAATTAAGCATATAGGAGGACCTGTTTCTTTGTTGACGTCTCAACACAGAATAGCTGCATGTGCGCCCTCCCTCAAATCGTTTGGAGAAAATATCCTTTCTATTTTATTCAGCTATGTTCAATTGTATTCTTCATAATATAAAATAATGCCACGGAATTCTAAATAAATCTTGTCTGCTAAATGAACTAGTGTAGCCCACAGCCATATGGCATAGCCAGATCAGAGCCTAACATCAGGACAACTCAGAGTATGCTATTCTGTTCTTCTGAAATAGACTACATTTTCTTCATTTCATGTTTCTTTAGACCTGTCTAAAATAAATAATGGATGTATTGTGATGGTGTAGGCTATATTACATGGATTTGTTAGTCTTTTTTAAATGTAGATGTTCCAAAAGGTCAGCATCAGTGGCTTGTAGGCTATGGGTGGAAGACAGGAGATGCTAAATGTGTTTATGTTAATTAACGGTCAATTACCGGTTATTTGCTTGACAATCACCGGCTGAAGAAATTTCATGAACGCCACAGCCCTAACACAGGTACAACCCAATACTTACTGAAGGCAGACCCACACAGGTACAATCCAATACTTACTGAAGGCAGACCCACACAGGTAAAACCCAATACTTACTGAAGGCAGACCCACACAGGTAAAACCCAATACTTACTGAAGGCAGACCCACACAGGTAAAACCCAATACTTACTGAAGGCAGACCCAGGTACAACCAGGATTCCTAGCAGGGTTGGGTTCAATTCCATTTCAATTCCAGTCTATTCTGGAAGTACACCGGAATTCCACTTCCGATTATCTTCAATGCTTTTCAATTGGGACATTTCAAAATGCGAATTGACTGTAATTGAAATGTAATTGACGTGAACCCTGATTCCCAGTCTAATGGGACCTAAACGAGCTTCCTGCCTGGGTTCTGCCTCGTTCCATTACCTTCATCTGAAACGATTACAGGCTGAATTAATTCCTTCCTGAGCTTAAAGGGGCAATCTGCATTTTTTATTTTAGAAATTATTCATATGTACCCATTGATTCTTGAAGAATATAACTTCTAAATGCCTCTTGAGCTTAATTCAACTGTCGTACCCCATCAGAACCCAAATAAACAGGGATGGGAAAACATTTGGTTATTGTTTCAATTAAGGATTCTAGCTATAAAACTATAATTTTGATATCATAAACACATCCCTTCTATTCCAGTATGCTCTGGGGAGGAACATAAATCACAACAACACATCCCTTCTATTCCAGTATGCTCTGGAGGGGGAACATAAATCACAACAACACATCCCTTCTATTCCAGTATGCTCTGGGGGAGGAACATAAATCACAACAACACATCCCTTCTATTCCAGTATGCTCTGGAGGGGGAACATAAATCACAACAACACATCCCTTCTATTCCAGTATGCTCTGGGGAGGAACATAAATCACAACAACACATCCCTTCTATTCCAGTATGCTCTGGGGGGGAACATAAATCACAACAACACATCCCTTCTATTCCAGTATGCTCTGGAGGGGAACATAAATCACAACAACACATCCCTTCTATTCCAGTATGCTCTGGAGGGGGAACATAAATCACAACAACACATCCCTTCTATTCCAGTATGCTCTGGGGGGGAACATAAATCACAACAACACATCCCTTCTATTCCAGTATGCTCTGGGAAGGAACATAAATCACAACAACACATCCCTTCTATTCCAGTATGCTCTGGAGGTAGATTGTAGCATGATGAATGGGAGGTAGGGAGACAGAGAAGTTATGACTGGACCAGGACATCCATCTTCCTGGTGTAAAATATACACTATACTGCCCTTCACTGCTTTCACCAACGTCCACGCACATACAGACACACACGGTGGGCAGCACAGATAGTACATTCCAGACCAGAAACAATTAGCTTGGCAGGTATGCTACAGTCCAACCCCAGGAAACGATTTCACCAGTAATGAGAAGAACATTCACCGCCGCAAAATACATTCTCAGTTCTCCAAAACAACCTTGTGCCAGTTTAGAGAGAGAGAGAGAGAGAGAGAGAGAGAGAGAGAGAGGGAGAGGGAGAGAGACAGAGTGAGAGAGAGAGAGAGAGAGAGAGAGAGAGAGAGAGAGAGAGAGAGAGAGAGAGAGAGAGAGAGAGAGAGAGAGACAGAGACAGAGAGTGAGACAGAGAGAGACAGAGACAGAGAGTGAGACAGAGAGAGAGAGCGAGAGCGAGAGCGAGAGCGAGAGCGAGAGCGAGAGCGAGAGAGAGAGAGAGAGAGAGAGAGAGAGAGAGAGAGAGAGAGAGAGAGAGAGAGAGAGAGAGAGAGAGAGAGAGAGAGAGAGAGAGAGAGAGAGAGAGAGAGAGAGAGAGAGAGAGAGAGAGAGGGTGCATACGTACACCAGCAGCAAGACGTAAACAGGCAGGGAGGGAGTCTGACCCTTGACCTGGGAATGTAGAGCCTGTCTGGTAAACGGACCTGAATAGTGATCCTTGACCCCTCAAACAGACATAAGGATGCGTCTCAAATGGAGCCAAATTCCCTATATAGTACACTACATTTGACCAGAGCCCTATGGGCCCTGTTTAAAAGTAGTGCACTATATAGAGAATAGCATGCGATTTGGGACGCTATGGATGGAGGTGCTCTGAGAAATGACGTCAGCTGCAGCACTTTGTTTACACGAATAACAATTTGTTTCAAGAGCATTGAGGCTTTGAGTATGCCTTTAAAATGTCAGTGATTGTGTTAGTATTAACAAAGTCCTTACTGAAATGATCTGGTCTGAAAATATGCTAAGTTTTCCCATCAGCCGGCACCTTGTTTACCAGTTCCAGGAATAACAAAGATACTTCAACAGCTAAAAGGAGAGGAGAGAAATAGCTTATTGGGATGTGAATATGCATTTAAAAGGCCCTGATTGTGTTAGTATTAACAAAACCATCTGTGAAACTACGAGCTACCTGGACATCAAGGAAAAGAAAGTAAAGAACAAACGCAGGACGTAGAAACAACTAGAAGACCAACAACTCCCCTGTGACCTACCAGCCACTTGAAACAACTCCCCTGTGACCTACCAGCCACTTGAAACAACTCCCCTGTGACCTACCAGCCACTTGAAACAACTCCCCTGTGACCTACCAGCCACTTGAAACAACTCCCCTGTGACCTACCAGCCACTTGCTGATGAAGGAGCAGCTCTGAGGAAGAGATGAGATTCAGCAACTCTTGGAGGGCAATGGAAGTGAAAAAAAAAAAAAAAAAAAACGTCACATTTCGGTTTTAATACATTTCATTTACTTCCATTGCCCTCCAAGAGTTGCTGAATATCCTCTGTGCTTCAGTTTGCTTCTCAGTTCGTGGCCCCGTGTAGCTCAGTTGGCAGAGCATGGCGCTTGCAACGCCAGGGTTGTGGGTTCGATTCCCACGGGGGTCCAGTATGAAAAATGTATGCACTCACTAACTGTAAGTTGCTCTGGATAAGAGACTAAAATGTAAAATGAGAGAGAGGTAGCGAACACGGCCTTCCCTCAGCTCTGAGGAACAACAAAGAGGTCAACAGCAATATCAGCAGGTTGGATGGTTGCTCGAAGGTCGTGTGAAAATGATGGCGGTAGAAATCCTACTTACACAGAAAGACTCACAGCTGTAATCACTGCCAAAGGTGCTTCTACGAAGTATTGGCTCAGGGGTGTGAATATTTATGTAAATGAGATATTTCATTTTCAGCTAACCAGCTAACTAGCGATTAGCATTAGCGGCTAACACAATTGATTTTAGCCACAACTTGCTAAGACAAAACTAGCTGTTTGCAGACAGTAAGATACACAAACTAATAGTGTAATCATAGAACGCTTGTGGATTTATATGAAGAAGCAAAGTGGAAAGCGGCATCGTTGTCCCCAACATCTTGTTGGATCTGACCATGCAGACTTGGTGTGGGAAGCAGCATGCAGGAGGAGCAGGAAGAGAGAGACGACTCAAGTAGCATATGTAGTAAACTATAAAAACAGACACATTCAACAAACCAAACGGGTCAGTGCAACAATACCGGTATATGGTCAACTATAATATACTGCCCAGCCCTAACACACACACACACTGGTCACTGGTCACTGGTCACTTTAATAATGGAACACTGGTCACTTTAATAATGTTTACATACTGCTTTACTCATTTAATATGTGTATACTGTATTGTATTCTACTGTATTTTAGTCAATGCCACTCCGACATACGCTCGTCCTAATATTTATATATTTCTTAATTCCATTCTTTTACTTTTAGATTTGTGTGGATTGTTGTGAAATGTAAGATTTTATTTATTTATTTTTTAATTCACCTTTATTTAACCAGGTAAGCCAGTTGAGAACAAGTTCTCATTTACAACTGCGACCTGGTTTATAGGATACTGTAGTTTAGATCAATAAGCATTACTAGCCACTGAAGTGATTCCTTAAGATACTACTGCACTGTTGGAGCTAGGAACACAAGCATTTCGCTTCACCCACAATAACATCTGCTAAATATGTGTATGTGACCAATAAAATGTGATTTGATTGGATTTGACACACACACGCACACACACAGAGCGAGAGAAAGAGAGAGAGACACACAACGAGAGAGAGAGAGAGACACATGCACGCACACAGAGAGAGAACCAAACCGCTAATGCTAGGGGCATCCTGCTGACCTAAGGGACTTCCACTGCATGTCCTTTTTGAAAGTATCCTCTCTTGACCTCATGCAGAAACTGAGTAAAACCACATGTGGAAACGATGCTGATAATCGTCTTGAAATATGTCTACGGCCACAGTCACTGATGAGGAACTTGATCAAAAGGAGCAGCTGCAGTACGATATCTCTGACCGACGTGAAAACCTAGTAGAAGTCAGTTTAAAGTTATACAGAGAGGCCTTCCTACTGAACACATCTCTACATACTGTCATAGGGAGAGGCCTTCCTACTGAACACATCTCTACATACTGTCATACAGAGAGGCCTTCCTACTGAACACATCTCTACATACTGTCATACAGAGAGGCCTTCCTACTGAACACATCTCTACATACTGTCGTACAGAGAGGCCTTCCTACTGAACACATCTCTACATACTGTCATACAGAGAGGCCTTCCTACTGAACACATCTCTACATACTGTCATACAGAGAGGCCTTCCTACTGAACACATCTCTACATACTGTCATACAGAGAGGCCTTCCTACTGAACACATCTCTACATACTGTCATACAGAGAGGCCTTCCTACTGAACACATCTCTACATACTGTCGTACAGAGAGGCCTTCCTACTGAACACATCTCTACATACTGTCGTACAGAGAGGCCTTCCTACTGAACACATCTCTACATACTGTCATACAGAGAGGCCTTCCTACTGAACACATCTCTACATACTGTCATACAGAGAGGCCTTCCTACTGAACACATCTCTACATACTGTCACTCCTGTGGCGGGCCGGGCGCATGCACGCTGACACGGTCGCCAGGTGTACGGTGTTTCCTCCGGCACATTGGTGCGTGCAGTGTGTCAAGAAGCAGTGTGGATTGGCGGGGTCGTGTTTTTCGGAGGACACGCGGCTCTCGACCTTCACCTCTCCCAAGTCCGTACGGGAGTTGCAGCGATGGGACCAGACTGTAACTACCGATTGGATATGACGAAATTGGGGAGTAAAAGGGTTAAAAAAATCAATAATAATAATAAAGAGAACGTTCTCGGAGGATGAGAGTGTGAAGCACGGTGGTATGCATATGGAGAAACACCCACATGCTGCTCTCTACTCTCTATGACGTCACTCAATACCAACCCTCTCTGATGCATCATTAATACGATGCGATGCCCCATTTCTTTGGCAGTGGTAAGCAGCAACCGAGAGGGTTGCCAAAGTCACAGGCCTTACCCAGCAGGTCCATCTGAACGGCTCAGAATTCGGTCTGTTCACCTTTCCTGGTCTTTTTTTTTCTGGTCTTTTTTTTTTCAAGTCCCGCCTTTGCACAGGTGATCGTTAACTATTCTGTGTTGTGTTGTGTTTCTCTATAAAATGCCTTTAAAAAAAGAGGCACTTATTTCTAGGGATACTGTTGATGTACTAAATTGTAAGGATCCTGGTGTGTAAGGACCACTTTGTCACAATGTTAATGACCACTAAACAACATTGGATAAAACATTACAGAGACTTCTGATTCAGATCATCGAGGGAGGAGATGAGCCAGATGAGTGTCTGATCGCCCTGGTAACTTCATCACTAGAAGCTCATCAAATCAACAAGACCAACGGCCACAGACTGACTGCGGTGACGGGAAATCTAAACCGGTTTCTGGAGTGCCGGGTCCTCTACAGTCTACATCAGTCCATCAGGGTGGTAGAATAGTGATCCACTGCTCTCATCAGAGGCAGTCTGGTCCTCTGACATTTCGGGCCGGTCCATTTTTTAGCCAAGTGGGCCCACGGACGTTAGTTTCTTCTCCGCACTGAGATCTGGATCTGAGTACCTCCCGGACAATTCTAACCGTTCTGATTGGTCCCAAGAAACCGATCGGTTGGGCCAGAGCTATTGCACACGTTGGGGTAAAGCGGGACATTTTGAAAATGTGTCACTGGCTTTGATGCTCTGATTGGATTAGAGATGATCCAATCGCTGATGAATTTGTTTTTGTACAACAACAACCCTCGTTTTTGACGTCGCCACAAAACGACTTCAACGATGGTAGTCTCAGACTTGTATGTAGCAAACACAGAGCAGCGGAATAATTCAGTTTGAGTCGTCAGGCGAGCTAATAATGGGGGCCTCAAGGGGGGGAAAATGGGCCAGTGTGGGGGCCTCAAGGCGAGCTAATAATGGGGGCCTCAAGGGGGAAAAATGGGCCAGTGTGGGGGCCTCAAGTATTTTGTTTTGTGTTCGAAATGCCAGGGCCGATTTCTGGTTAGGCACCCTATTCGCTATATACTGTAGTGCACTACTTTTCCGGATGCACTCGAACAGTCTGTTCTCACATGCTATTATTTCCACTGGCCATGGTTCCAACTCTACACTGCCTCTGTCAGATGTTATCTCTATGTGCATCCCAAATGGTACCCTATTCCCTCTATAGTGCAGTACTTTGGCCAGCGCCCCATGGGGTTCTGGTCAAAGGTAGTGCATTATAAAGGGAATACTGTGCGAGTCGGGACACAGCCTAGTCCTCTCAAGCCAAAGCCTGCTGTCACCATAGACTGTAAAAAAAGGGGGGGGGCTGTCACACAGACAGGCTGGTTTAGTAAAGACAGCACGCAGCTCTCTGCAGCACCCGTGGCCCTGAAACATGAAACGTTTCTGTCTTTACAACAAAGGTTTACCAGTCAGGTCTATAGTGCTGAAGACAGGATGTTTTAGACCTGGCATTTCATAGTTGTTCTTTCTCTAGTGTCACGTGATGTATTTATGTTTTGTTTTCTTATTTGAGGGTATTTTTTTATGGGCTCTGTCTGGGCTCTGTCTGGGCTCTGTCTGGGCTCTGTCTGGGCTCTGTCAGGGCTCTGTCAGGGCTCTGTCAGGGCTCTGTCTGGGCTCTGTCTGGGCTCTGTCTGGGCTCTGTCTGGGCTCTGTCTGGGCTCTGTCTGGGCTCTGTCAGGGCTCTGTCTGGGCTCTGTCAGGGCTCTGTCAGGGCTCTGTCTGGGCTCTGTCTGGGCTCTGTCAGGGCTCTGTCAGGGCTCTGTCTGGGCTCTGTCAGGGCTCTGTCCCTAACAGCACACATTATTTGTTGTAGCCCCAGACAAGCACACCTGATTCAACTTGTAAACTAATCATCAAGCCCTCAATGAGTTGAATCAGAGTTCGTCCGGGGCTACAACAAAAATGTGTGCTGTTGGGGGGCACTGTAAGACTGGAGTTGGGAAACACTGCCCTCTATAGTGCACTACTTTAGACCAGAGCCCTATAGGCACTACATAGGGTATAGGGTGCCATTTGGAATGAAGGCAGAGTGTTCTTTTTGCTTGTGTAGGACTATAAATAATATCTTGGCTCAAGGCACTATGGAGCCAGGGGTGGACTGGCCATCTGGCACTATGGAGCCAGGGGTGGACTGGCCATCTGGCACTATGGAGCCAGGGGTGGACTGGCCATCTGGCATTATGGCGCCAGGGGTGGACTGGCCATCTGGCACTATGGAGCCAGGGGTGGACTGGCCATCTGGCACTATGGAGCCAGGGGTGGACTGGCCATCTGGCACTATGGAGCCAGGGGTGGACTGGCCATCTGGCACTATGGAGCCAGGGGTGGACTGGCCATCTGGCACTATGGAGCCAGGGGTGGACTGGCCATCTGGCACTATGGAGCCAGGGGTGGACTGGCCATCTGGCACTATGGAGCCAGGGGTGGACTGGCCATCTGGCACTATGGAGCCAGGGGTGGACTGGCCATCTGGCACTATGGAGCCAGGGGTGGACTGGCCATCTGGCACTATGGAGCCAGGGGTGGACTGGCCATCTGGCACTATGGAGCCAGGGGTGGACTGGCCATCTGGCACTATGGAGCCAGGGGTGGACTGGCCATCTGGCATTATGGAGCCAGGGGTGGACTGGCCATCTGGCACTATGGAGCCAGGGGTGGACTGGCCATCTGGCACTATGGAGCCAGGGGTGGACTGGCCATCTGGCACTATGGAGCCAGGGGTGGACTGGCCATCTGGCACTATGGAGCCAGGGGTGGACTGGCCATCTGGCATTTCAGGCAAATGCCAGATGGGCTGGTCCATTTTTACCCTAGTGGGCTTATCTAACTTGGGTTCTTTGCGCAAAATGATCAAGGAAAAAAATTGTCCTGTGTGTTAGAAATGCCAGGGCCAATTTCTGGTCGCAGCTCTGTGTTCCCAAGGATGATCTATCTAACTGAGTAATCTCACATTCCCAAGATAACCTCAAGGACAGTCAAGATAGAAAACCCACCAATTGAAGGATCCAGAACCACATTGGGACAGGGCTGAGACAAAGACCAAAATCGTTTCGAGAGTAAAGCCTGTTTCCAATACATGATTATGTGTGTGTGGTGCAGTCAAGCAGGAATTATAACTTCAGTTTCAGTGTGTCACTCCCATAATTGTCACAGAAGAGAAATTGAAGACTACAACACCATCATTAAGATAAGATAACTGCTTTCAAAAGAGCAAGACGTCTCTCCTCCCTCTCTCCTCTCTCTTCCTCTCTCCTCTCTCTGTCTCTCCTCCCCCTCTCCTCTCTCTTAGAAATACCTAAATATCTCTGACCAATGCTTTAGAAATATCTTCAATATCTCTGACCAATGCTTTAGAAATGCCACTACATTTTAGTAATTTAGCAGACGCTCCTATCCAGAGCGACTTACAGTTAGTGAGTGCATATATGTTATATATATATATTTTTTCATACTGGCCCCCTGTGGGAAACGAACCCACATCCCTGCCGGCCAAACCCTCCCCTACCTTGGACGACGCTGGACCAATTGTGCGCCGCCCATGGGTCTCCCGGTCGCGGCCGGCTGCGACAGAGCCTGGACTCGAACCAGGATCTCTAGTGGCACAGCTAGCACTGCGATGCAGCGCCTTAGACCACTGCGCCACCGCTAGAGGCCCCCAGGCCAATACATTAGCATTGAGGTACAGTATCAGTCAAAAGTTTGGACACACCTACTCATTCAAGGGTTTTTCTGTATTTTTACAATTTTCTACATTGTAGAATAATAGTGAAGACATCAAAACTATGAAATAACACATATGGAATCATGTAGTAACCAAAAAAGTGTTAAACAAATCAAAATATATGTTATATTTGAGATTCTTCAACTAGCCACCCTTTGCCTTGATGACAGCTTTGCACACTCTTGGCATTCTCTCAACCAGCTTCATGAGGTAGTCACCTGGAATGCATTTCAATTAACAGGTGTGCCTTGTTAAAAGTTAATTTGTGGAATTTCTCTTCTCTTTTTTTATTTTATTAATTTTTATTTTATTTTTATTTTTATTAATTTATTAATTTATTTTATTAATTTATTTATTATTATTTTTTTAAATTTATTCAGTCAGGTCTGGTCTGGTCTGGTCTGGTCCGGTCCGGTCTGGTCTGGTCTGGTCTGATCCAATGAGTCCCAGTCCCAGTCAGGTGTTTAGTGAAAAGCCCAATGAGGGTCCATGCAGAGCTGAAATTTGGCAGTGAGCTCCAGGATAATGGGGTCCATCACAATGGCTTTTAGGGGTTTTGATTTCCAACAAAACACTGAAAAGGATAGGCCTACCACAACGCCCTGCTAAGGGGGCCTCGGCCTACCACAACGCCCTGCTAAGGGGCCTCGGGGGAACGGAGAGTGCAAATCCATTTATTTAATAATAACGGGACTTCTCAATCAAATCAAATCTGCTACTCTGGGAATAATAACAGGTTTTCTGTCAAAAAAAACAAAAACGTTTTATTTTTTAATTTTGAACGTGATCAGCCTATCCACTTACTTCAGAAGCCAGAATAAACTGTTTTTTATGCTTTCCAAATGGTTCCCATTATTCTATGTAGTGCACTACATTTGACCAGGGTGCATAGGGCTCTGGTTAAAAGAAGTGCACTATATAGGGAATACGGGTGTCGTTTGGGACGCGGTCCTTGTGTTCATCCTAAACTATAATCCTTGTGAGACTAAATAGAGAGTGGCAGATCAAATGAATTCTTCATTTGGACCCAAAAGTGTCTGAGGTAATAATGTACGCTCCCTCTGCACCAAATGCAACGTGTAAGGCTGAACGCTTTATCAAAAGACACAAAGACGTTGTGAGAGAGATATCTCTCTCTCTCTCTAACGCAACATGGGATTGAACCAACGGTCACATAATACAAGCAAATTCCCAGATGGAATTACACGTTTTGTTTCCTATAAAGCCGCTGCTTTCATGGAAACAAGGGTTCTAATTCTAAACGGTTCCAATGGTTCTGATTGTCAATGTGCTCTAGCATTCTACATCCTACCATTCTACATCCTACCATTCTACCATTCTACATCCTACCATTCTACATTCTAGCTTCTCAAAAGTCCCCATTATTCAGTTTAACGCAGCCTGATTGGCTGAGACATGTGAGGGCATCTTGAGGGCGTCTGTGATGGGTGGAGAGGCTTTAATGACCTGAGGCTATGGTAAGTAAAAGGGGCCAGAGATAGCAGTACCAAACATCCATGTAGTCTACTGTTGTACTGCTGCCTCCCAGCCACATTCACATTCTTTCCCCTTTTCATTATGGGATGGCAATAAAAAGAAAACTCAATCCCCCATTTGGTTAAAGAAGAAAGAAGAAATCCCTCAACATGCTGCTGTACTTGATCCATTACTGAATGGAACATTATCACACAGAGGCATCTCTCTCTGTCACACAGAGGCATCTCTCTCTGTCACACAGAGGCATCTCTCTCTGCCACACAGAGGCATCTCTCTCTGCCACACAGAGGCATCTCTCTCTGTCACACAGAGGCATCTCTCTCTGCCACACAGAGGCATCTCTCTCTGTCACACAGAGGAATCTCTCTCTGTCACACAGAGGCATCTCTCTCTGTCACACAGAGGCATCTCTCTCTGCCACACAGAGGCATCTCTCTCTGTCACACAGAGGCATCTCTCTCTGTCACACAGAGGCATCTCTCTCTGTCACACAGAGGCATCTCTCTCTGTCACACAGAGGCATCTCTGTCACACAGAGGAATCTCTCTCTGTCACACAGAGGCATCTCTCTCTGTCACACAGAGGCATCTCTCTCTGTCACACAGAGGCATCTCTCTCTGCCACATCTCTCTCTGCCACACAGAGGCATCTCTCTCTGCCACATCTCTCTCTGCCACACAGAGGCATCTCTCTCTGTGAATAGCAACCTCAGTTCAGCAGCTCTGACAGAAATGTGATCCCAATCCCATAGCAGAGCCTACTCTGTCTCCTTTGTCTGTATCCCAAATGGCACCCTATGCATCATATAATGCACTCCTTTTGATCAGGGCTCCAGGTCAACAGTAGTGCACTATGTAGGGAATAGGGTGCCGTTTGGGATGCACCATGTGACTAGGATGACATTAACATAAAAAAAAAACATGGCCATCTTTTTCCTCATTATTCATGCGGTGTAATAACCTATAAATGTTATTCATTTACGGGCCAGTCTTCCTCTGTGACTGGCTGTGGTGGGATGACTACACAACTGTTGTTTTACATGCAGATGTTGGATCATGCGTATAAGACTAATTGTATGCAATTGCTCACGGTTTATCTATTAAGATGTCTAACAGGAGCCCATGCATTGGTTCATTAAGACTATAGCTCTGCTTTCACAGCAGGTAACATCAGAATATATTTTGGTTCATTAAGACTATAGCTCTGCTATCACAGCAGGTAACATCAGAATATAGACAGACAGACAGACAGAAGTCATAAATCACTGAAGCAGGAAATTCCTTGAGAATCATTCCAATCAGTCACTGCATAAAAATATACTTCAACAAACCAAAAAATCCCAGTATAATTATCACACCACATCACTTTTCTCCTCTGCACTGTCATCACTGCTCTAACTGGCAAGCAAACAGCTGGAGAGATTAATACAGGGGCAAGTCTAGGGCTCAACCATCCACATGCATATAAACTGACTTTGCCATCTGACTATGGAGTCTGCATAAAGACCAGCTGTTATACAGATCAGATCTAGTAGACAGAACTGTTGCTGTCCTTAAGCCATTTTGCCACAACTTTGGAAGTATGCTTGGGGTCGTTGTCCATTTGGAAGACCCATTTGCGACCAAGCTTTAACTTCCTGACTGATGTCTTGAGATGTTGCTTCAATATATCCACATACATTTTTCTTCCTCGTGATGTCATCTATTTTGTGTGAAGTGCACAAAGTCCCTCCTGCAGCAAAGCACCCCCACAGTATGATGCTGCCACCCCCGTGCTTCACGGTTGGGATGGTGTTCTTCGGCTTGCAAGAACCCCCTTTTTCCTCCAAACATAACGATGGTCATTATGGCCATACAGTTCTATTTTTGTTTCATCAGACCAGAGGACATTTCTCCAAAAGGTATGATCTATGTCCCCATGTGCAGTTGCAAACCGTAGTCTGGCTTTTTTAAGGCGGTTTTGGAGCAGTGGCTTCTTCCTTGCTGAGTGGCCTTTCAGGTTATGTCGATATAGGACTTGTTTTACTGTGGATATAGATACTTTTGTACCTGTTTCCTCCAGCATCTTCACAAGGTCCTTTGCAGTTGTTCTGGGATTGATTTGCACTTTTCGCACCAAAGTACGTTCATCTCTAGGAGACAGAACGTGTCTCCTTCCTGAGCGGTATGACGGCTGCGTGGTCCCATGGTGTTTATACTTGCGTAGTATTGTTTGTACAGATGAACGTGGTACCTTCTGGCGTTTGGAAATTGCTCCCAAGGATGAACCAGACTTGTGGTTTTGGCTGATTTCTTCTGATTTTGTCAAGCAAAGAGGCATTGAGTTTGAAGGTAGGCCTTGAAATACATCCACAGGTACACCTCCAATTGTCTCAAATGATGTCAATTAGCCTATCAGAAGCTTCTAAAGCCATCATTTTCTGGAATTTTCCAAGCTGTTTAAAGGCACAGTCAACTTAGTGTATGTACACTTCTGACCCACTGGAATTGTGATACAGTGAATTATAAGTGAAATAATCTGTCTGTAAACAATTGTTGGAAAAATTACTTGTGTCATGCACAAAGTAGATGTCCTAACCGACTTGCCAAAAACTATAGTTTATTAACAAGAAATTTGTGGAGTGGTTGAAAAACGAGTTTTAATGACTCCAACCTAAGTGTATGTAAACTTCCGACTTCAACTGTACAGTACCTGTCAAAAGTTTGGACACACCTACTCATTCAAGGGTCTTTCTTTATTTGTACTATTTTCTACATTGTAGAATAATAGTGAAGACATCAAAACTATGAAATGACACATATAGAATCATGCAGTAACCAAAAAAGTGTTAAACAAATCAAAATATATTTTAGATTTCAGATTCTTCAAAGTAGCCACCCTTTGCCTTGATGACAGCTTTGCACACTGTTGGCATTCTCTCAACCAGCTTCATGAGGAATGCTTTCCCAAATGTCTTGAAGGAGTTCCCACGTATGCTGAGCACTTGTTGGCTGCTTTTCCTTCACTCTGCGGTCCAACTCATCCCAAACCATCTCAATTGGGTTGAGGTCGGGGGATTGTGGAGGCCAGGTCATCTGATGCAGCACTCCATCACTCTCCTTGGTCAAATAGCCCTTACACAGCCTGGAGGTGTGTTTTGGGTCATTGTACTGTTGAAAAACAAATTATAGTCCCACTAAGCGCAAACCAGATGGGATGGCGTATCACTGTAGAATGCTGTGGTAGCCATGCTGGTTAAGTGTGCCTTGAATTCTAAATAAATCACTGACAGTGTCACCAGCAAAGCACCACCACACCATCACACCTCCTCCTCCATGCTTCCCGGTGGGAACCACACATGCAGAGATCATCCGTTCACCTACTCTGCGTCTCACAAAGACACGGCGGTTGGAACCAAAAATCTCCAATTTGTCTCTAGACCAAAGGACACATTTCCACTGTCCATTGCTTGTGTTCCTTGGCCCAAGCAGGTCTCTTCTTCTTATTGGTGTCCTTTAGTAGTGGTTTCTTTGCAGCAATTCGACCATGAAGGCCTGATTCACGGAGTCTCCTCTGAACAGTTGATGTTGAGATGTGTCTGTTACTTGAACTCTGTGAAGCATTTATTTGGGCTGCAATCTGAGGTGCAGTTAACTCTAATGAACTTATCCTCTGCAGCAAAGGTAATTCTGGGTCTTCCTTTCCTGTGGCGGTCCTCATGAGAGCCAGTTTCATCATAGCGCTTGATGGTGTTTGCGACTGCACTTGAAGAAACTTTCAAAGCTCTTGACATTTCCCGGAATGACTGACCTTCATGTCTTAAAGTAATGATGGACTGTCGTTTCTCTTTGCTTATTTGAGCTGTTCTTGCCATAATATGGACTTGGTCTTTTACCAAATAGGGCTATATTCTGTATACCCCCCCCCCCCCCCCCACAGGCACACCTGTTAAAGAAATGCATTCCAGGTGACTACTAACCCCACCTCTTTAAGGAATACCTGGGATAGGATAAAGTAATCCTTCTACCCCCCCCTTACCCCAACCCCCCCCCCCCCCCCCCCCAAAAAAAAACCATTGTAAAGTGGTTATCCCACTGGCTATAAGGTGACTGCACCTATTTGTAGTCGCTCTGGATAAGAGCGTCTGCTAAATGACGTAAATGTAAATGTACCTCATGAAGCTGGTTGAGAGAATGCCAAGAGTGTGCAAAGCTGTCATCAAGGCAAAGGGTGGCTATTTGAAGAATCTCAGATATGAAATATGTTGGATTTGTTTAACACTTTTTTTTGGTTACTACATGATTCCATATATGTTATTTCATAGTTTTGATGTCTTCACTATTATTCTACAATGTAGAAAATAGTAAAAAAAAAATAAAGAAAAACCCTTGAATGAGTAGGTGTGTCCAAACTTTTTGACTGGTAGTGTATGTACACAGCGTGTCACTCACATTATTTCAAGTAGAAGGAGCTCCTGTTGTATCTGGAATAGAAATGACAATACTCACCCACCCTGAGGTTTAGGCTACAGTGATGATAGCCACTCACCCACCCTGAGGTTTAGGGGCTACAGTGATGATAGCCACTCACCCACCCTGAGGTTTAGGGGCTACAGTGATGATAGCCACTCACCCACCCTGAGGTTTAGGGGCTACAGTGATGATAGCCACTCACCCACCCTGAGGTTACAGTGATGATAGCCACTCACCCACCCTGAGGTTACAGTGATGATAGCCACTCACCCACCCTGAGGTTTAGGCCCCAGTGATGATAGCCACTCACCCACCCTGAGGTTTAGGCCCCAGTGATGATAGCCACTCACCCACCCTGAGGTTAAGGCCCCAGTGATGATAGCCACTCACCCACCCTGAGGTTAAGGCTACAGTGATGATAGCCACTCACCCACCCTGAGGTTAAGGCTACAGTGATGATAGCCACTCACCCACCCTGAGGTTTAGGGGCTACAGTGATGATAGCCACTCACCCACCCTGAGGTTTAGGGGCTACAGTGATGATAGCCACTCACCCACCCTGAGGTTACAGTGATGATAGCCACTCACCCACCCTGAGGTTAAGGCTACAGTGATGATAGCCACTCACCCACCCTGAGGTTTAGGGGCTACAGTGATGATAGCCACTCACCCACCCTGAGGTTTAGGGGCTACAGTGATGATAGCCACTCACCCACCCTGAGGTTTAGGGGCTACAGTGATGATAGCCACTCACCCACCCTGAGGTTTAGGGGCTACAGTGATGATAGCCACTCACCCACCCTGAGGTTTAGGGGCTACAGTGATGATAGCCACTCACCCACCCTGAGGTTTAGGGGCTACAGTGATGATAGCCACTCACCCACCCTGAGGTTACAGTGATGATAGCCACTCACCCACCCTGAGGTTTAGGCTACAGTGATGATAGCCACTCACCCACCCTGAGGTTTAGGGGCTACAGTGATGATAGCCACTCACCCACCCTGAGGTTTAGGGGCTACAGTGATGATAGCCACTCACCCACCCTGAGGTTACAGTGATGATAGCCACTCACCCACCCTGAGGTTACAGTGATGATAGCCACTCACCCACCCTGAGGTTTAGGGGCTACAGTGATGACCACAGGTCTAAACTTAAAGCATCACGGGAAAACAAAGCTGCCCCACATGCACAGATCTAGCGTCAGATTTCACCACAACCATATGAGGGTTAAAAACAAGTACAACTTGATCCAAAAATATGTGTTTCTGAGGCTGATCCACTTCCACGCTCCGCCAATGCCGTCACTGCCCAACTAGTCGTCTAGTGGCAGGCATAGCTAATCAACAAAGAGGATGGGATGGGCTGAAAATGAAAAAACAAAAGTATGAAAAAACAAAATAAAATGTATGCACTCACTAACTGTAAGTCGCTCTGGATAAGAGCGTCTGCTAATAAAAAAGGACTAAATGACTAAAATATTAATGGGAAACATCAAAGGGATTACAAACGAGAACCCCCCTCTAGTTAGCGAATATCCATATCCTTGTGGCATGTGAATACTAATTGATTACCACATAATAGCCTGTTAGTAATGGGTTGTAATGCAATGTGTGAAGCACTCTTTCCACTGCTTCAGGTAAGGAGAACGAGGAGAGGAGAACCGTTCCCTTGTTTTAGCTTTCAGGATGATAAACAATGCTTTCCCTGTGTGACAGCGGGGACCGTAGCCTCCAAAACAAGGTACTGTGCCAACTAATGTTGAGATGTCAGAACACAGACAAAATGCGGTATCTTGAATGACTGTGAGGACACAAGTAGGGGAGCGATAAAGATGATTCTCGCGAAGCCTTCGAGAACAACGGCGATGATGCGCGCAGAACGTCAAATCATCTCCATAGAACCGCCACGCGATAAACCGGATCACTTCTCTCGCCTGGAACGTTTCTGTAACTGGAGGTCGGTGGAATTCTGAGAAAACTAAACCAGCCAACTCTTTGAGTTCGCGAAGATGCATAGTAACTCATTCATCCAGCACTAACAGCCTGGCACCGCTCCGCTGAAAAGGCTTTCGGTTATTCTGACCCGTCTCCGGTTTTAATGAATGACCGGTAACAGCACACAAGTTCTAATAAATATTTCTGTGCAAAAATACTTTCTATAATATTGGGCCAAAATAGAATATATTCATCATATTGTAGGCTATAGGCTATCATGTTTTCAAACAAAGGACATGTAACTTCCAGCAACCACAGTGGGAGGTAGCCTGATTCATCACCTCACTGCCTTCCTAAACCAACTGAATAAAACATAAATATGCAATAACCAAAAAAACATTATCACACAGCATAATATAACATACCGTGAAATCCTCTTGAAGTCGGCAGCTTTTCAACACGAGCCGGCGTTAAACAAGTGTTCTAGCGATCCGCGGATATAAAATCCATATCGGTTACCAACAACGGATAAATGCACTGAAGTCCAATGGTCCTTATGATTTCATTTTCATCTTTTTGACGGTCCGTGCCATGGCTAGAACTTCAGTGTCCTTCTTGATGTGTGCGTCTTTGTGTTGTGACAGGGCGTGCAGTGTCCTCTCTTTCGGTGTCGATCGGAGTGAACGACCTTTCTGAATCAGAGAGGGGCTCTCTCACTTCACTCGCAGTGATTTTCCAAGTTGTAGCCTCGCTAGACTGGAGAGGTGGAAGGGGAGGGGGGGGGTGGTCCTGGGGGAGAGGACGAGGAGAGGAGGGGGGTGATGGGGAAACAGAAATGAACAGCTGCTTGCTTCTCGCAGACAGGCTATTCAACCCCATCAGGAGTCAGTTGAAATATATTCCGTTCATAAAACAATTTGATCAGTGTAGATCATTAACAGCAATTCATTTTTGTAGACTAACATTAAACATGAGCTTTTTGAAGGCTTGAGGGTTTGAGAACTCCATGCTTTTTACATTTGTGATGACTCTACAGATGTAGGATCTTACATTTGATCACCCTGATGCAGGAGGACGTTCCTGCAATGCAGGGAATTTAAAACGTGTAGTGTATACGAGGTTTAAAAAGGCTTCTGAAGTTTTGTAATTTCCACCTGTAACATTTCAGACTTGATTTTCCCTTACGAAAAATGTGTAAACCCCTGCAGAAATGTTAATTAATTACAATCCACATAATAAATTCCTGTTGCTGCAGGATTATTTTACCTCCTGTAGCAAACTGGCTCAAATCAAGAGCCTACGTGTTGATAATATTCTCTGCAGAAATATGTCACATGGTGTTGCAGGTTCGTAAAGGAATGGAACTGAACGGTTTAGTAACAGGAATAGCATGATGGTCCGACCATAAACCCCCTGTCAAGGCCAGTTGTCATTCAGACATGTCATTTGGCTACAGTGATGCCCCCCCCCCCCTTACAGCCTCCTACAGTAAGTAGCCTGCTGTGTAAAAAAAAAAAAAAAAATGAAAAAAAAACAAAGAAACAAAAATGAAAAATAAAAGGTTAAAAAAAATATTGTGTAAAGTGGTTATCCCACTGGCTATAAGGTGAATGCACCTATTTGTAAGTCGCTCTGGATAAGAGCATCTGCTAAATGACGGAAATGTAAATGTAAATGTAGAGACAGGGGTACCACTGATGGAGACAGTCAGTAGCCTGCTGTGTAGAGACAGGGGTACCACTGATGGAGACAGTCAGTAGCCTGGGTGTAGAGACAGGGGTACCACTGATGGAGACAGTCAGTAGCCTGGGTGTAGAGACAGGGGTACCACTGATGGAGACAGTCAGTAGCCTGGGTGTAGAGACAGGGGTACCACTGATGGAGACAGTCAGTAGCCTGCTGTGTAGAGACAGGGGTACCACTGATGGAGACAGTCAGTAGCCTGCTGTGTAGAGACAGGGGTACCACTGATGGAGACAGTCAGTAGCCTGCTGTGTAGAGACAGGGGTACCACTGATGGAGACAGTCAGTAGCCTGCTGTGTAGAGACAGGGGTACCACTGATGGAGACAGTCAGTAGCCTGGGTGTAGAGACAGGGGTACCACTGATGGAGACAGTCAGTAGCCTGCTGTGTAGAGACAGGGGTACCACTGATGGAGACAGTCAGTAGCCTGCTGTGTAGAGACAGGGGTACCACTGATGGAGACAGTCAGTAGCCTGCTGTGTAGAGACAGGGGTACCACTGATGGAGACAGTCAGTAGCCTGCTGTGTAGAGACAGGGGTACAACTGATGGAGACAGTCAGTAGCCTGCTGTGTAGAGACAGGGGTACCACTGATGGAGACAGTCAGTAGCCTGCTGTGTAGAGACAGGGGTACCACTGATGGAGACAGTCAGTAGCCTGCTGTGTAGAGACAGGGGTACCACTGATGGAGACAGTCAGTAGCCTGGGTGTAGAGACAGGGGTACCACTGATGGAGACAGTCAGTAGCCTGGGTGTAGAGACAGGGGTACCACTGATGGAGACAGTCAGTAGCCTGCTGTGTAGAGACAGGGGTACCACTGATGGAGACAGTCAGTAGCCTGGGTGTAGAGACAGGGGTACCACTGATGGAGACAGTCAGTAGCCTGGGTGTAGAGACAGGGGTACCACTGATGGAGACAGTCAGTAGCCTGGGTGTAGAGACAGGGGTACCACTGATGGAGACAGTCAGTAGCCTGCTGTGTAGAGACAGGGGTACCACTGATGGAGACAGTCAGTAGCCTGGGTGTAGAGACAGGGGTACCACTGATGGAGACAGTCAGTAGCCTGGGTGTAGAGACAGGGGTACCACTGATGGAGACAGTCAGTAGCCTGGGTGTAGAGACAGGGGTACCACTGATGGAGACAGTCAGTAGCCTGGGTGTAGAGACAGGGGTACCACTGATGGAGACAGTCAGTAGCCTGCTGTGTAGAGACAGGGGTACCACTGATGGAGACAGTCAGTAGCCTGGGTGTAGAGACAGGGGTACCACTGATGGAGACAGTCAGTAGCCTGGGTGTAGAGACAGGGGTACCACTGATGGAGACAGTCAGTAGCCTGGGTGTAGAGACAGGGGTACCACTGATGGAGACAGTCAGTAGCCTGCTGTGTAGAGACAGGGGTACCACTGATGGAGACAGTCAGTAGCCTGCTGTGTAGAGACAGGGGTACCACTGATGGAGACAGTCAGTAGCCTGCTGTGTAGAGACAGGGGTACCACTGATGGAGACAGTCAGTAGCCTGGGTGTAGAGACAGGGGTACCACTGATGGAGACAGTCAGTAGCCTGGGTGTAGAGACAGGGGTACCACTGATGGAGACAGTCAGTAGCCTGCTGTGTAGAGACAGGGGTACCACTGATGGAGACAGTCAGTAGCCTGCTGTGTAGAGACAGGGGTACCACTGATGGAGACAGTCAGTAGCCTGGGTGTAGAGACAGGGGTACCACTGATGGAGACAGTCAGTAGCCTGGGTGTAGAGACAGGGGTACCACTGATGGAGACAGTCAGTAGCCTGGGTGTAGAGACAGGGGTACCACTGATGGAGACAGTCAGTAGCCTGCTGTGTAGAGACAGGGGTACCACTGATGGAGACAGTCAGTAGCCTGCTGTGTAGAGACAGGGGTACCACTGATGGAGACAGTCAGTAGCCTGGGTGTAGAGACAGGGGTACCACTGATGGAGACAGTCAGTAGCCTGGGTGTAGAGACAGGGGTACCACTGATGGAGACAGTCAGTAGCCTGGGTGTAGAGACAGGGGTACCACTGATGGAGACAGTCAGTAGCCTGCTGTGTAGAGACAGGGGTACCACTGATGGAGACAGTCAGTAGCCTGGGTGTAGAGACAGGGGTACCACTGATGGAGACAGTCAGTAGCCTGCTGTGTAGAGACAGGGGTACCACTGATGGAGACAGTCAGTAGCCTGGGTGTAGAGACAGGGGTACCACTGATGGAGACAGTCAGTAGCCTGGGTGTAGAGACAGGGGTACCACTGATGGAGACAGTCAGTAGCCTGCTGTGTAGAGACAGGGGTACCACTGATGGAGACAGTCAGTAGCCTGGGTGTAGAGACAGGGGTACCACTGATGGAGACAGTCAGTAGCCTGCTGTGTAGAGACAGGGGTACCACTGATGGAGACAGTCAGTAGCCTGGGTACCAGTCTGTTTGTGCTCTCATGTCAACTCCTTATGGAACTATGTCATGCCAATGACAGCAATGGAGTTGGATAGAGCCCAAACAGATCTGGGACCAGGCTACCTCACCATAGTGGATAGAGCCCAAACAGATCTGGGACCAGGCTACCTCACCATAGTGGATAGAGCCCAAACAGATCTGGGACCAGGCTACCTCACCATAGTGGATAGAGCCCAAACAGATCTGGGACCAGGCTACCTCACCATAGTGGATAGAGCCCGAACAGATCTGGGACCAGGCTACCTCACCATAGTGGATAGAGCCCAAACAGATCTGGGACCAGGCTACCTCACCATAGTGGATAGAGCCCAAACAGATCTGGGACCAGGCTACCTCACCATGGTGGATAGAGCCCAAACAGATCTGGGACCAGGCTACCTCACCATGGTGGATAGAGCCCAAACAGATCTGGGACCAGGCTACCTCACCATAGTGGATAGAGCCCAAACAGATCTGGGAACAGGCTACCTCACCATAGTGGATAGAGCCCAAACAGATCTGGGACCAGGCTACCTCACCATAGTGGATAGAGCCCAAACAGATCTGGGACCAGGCTACCTCACCATAGTGGATAGAGCCCGAACAGATCTGGGACCAGGCTACCTCACCATAGTGGATAGAGCCCAAACAGATCTGGGAACAGGCTACCTCACCGTAGTGGATAGAGCCCAAACAGATCTGGGAACAGGCTACCTCACCAGAGTCTTGTATAGAGAATCCTAATATAAGGCTTCTGCCCACTAATACCAGTGTCCACACTCAGACACACTCCCAGGAATGTCATCAATGATGGATCATTAGCTTCCCTACAGAAAAGACACTAACCTTCACACA